>NW_026260136.1:0-154022 GCF_024291825.1 Alternaria postmessia
CCTCCGTTCCACTCAAGCTAACATCATCTCCCTAACCACAGATACACCATCCCCAAGAACTACCACGGCCTTACCCTCAACCAAGCCGCCAAGTACGGTGTCCTCGCCGCCGGTTTCGGCGGTGTAGCCGGCTTCTTCGCCCTCTTTTTCTTCGCCGAGGTACCCAAGGTACGCGACGACATCATGAAGAAGATTCCCGTTCTCGACAAGTTCTTCACCCACGAGATACCGCCCGAGGATAACCCTTTCTGAGCTTTCTTCTCTCTATCACTTGCTCGATATACTGGGCAAGGGGAATATGAGGAGAGAGGCAATGTTAAAGTCAGGAATTGTATAATTACATGGGCATTGCGAAAAAGAAAGGGGAATTTAGACCGCTTTTGTCTTTGTTCTAGGGTTGTTTCGCTGGTGCCCTTTATCATGATTTGAGACTGCTGTGATGGTGATGATTGCGTTTGTGACGAAAATTGATTTGCATGACAGTTTTGCCACTCGTAGGACCTGCGAACATGTTTGGTCATTGCTTCATTTTCACATCACCCAAGCCACATGGCTTAAGATGCTATCATATGCCCATCTACCGGACTTCCTTCAGCCGGGCCATCATCCATCTCTCAAGCTCCACTCCTGCGGCTATGCCCGCCCCTCTTCCATAGACCAAACTCAGACCTCTTGTCTAGTTCGTAGGCAGCCTTCCAACAACCTCGGCCATCTCCTCATCAGTGTAGATTCTGAATCCCTTGTCCTTGGTCACACTCGCCAACTGCACGTTCTTGCTATCCAGCTTCTCCTCCATGACCTGCTTGAGCGTCTTGAGCGTGAGCACCTCGGCTTCGGGCAGGGTAAGCGACTTGTGGAATTCGTTCTGGAGTTCGGCCTGCGCGCCCTCGGATCCGGAGCCGATGGCTTTGGCGTCGTAGCGGTAGAATGTGCCCGAGGGCTCGGCGTGGTAGCTGTGGTTACTATTAGTTTCTTCCCTGTAGACAGCACAGTAGGAGTGGAAGTGTGTTTGTCAAGGCGGGGGAAATGTTGTGTGTGTGTGACATACAGACTCGGCCCGTCCTCATCATATCCCGCAATCAAAAGCGCCACACCAAACGGCCTTGACATGATGCTCTCCTCGCCCTCGGCACCCTCACCAAACCTCAGCGCTAGGTCACATATCGCCTGCGTGCAGCTCTCGACGCGCAGCGGCTCCGCGTAGTTGAAAGCGTGGTTCTGGGATTCCACACGCGCGTGCTCAATCATGCTGCGAGCATCGGCCTGCAGACCCGACATGGCACAGCCAATGTGGCGGTCGATTTCGACAATCTTCTCCACGGAGGAGGTCTCGAGGAGGGTCGAGGTTACGCGCTTCTCTACGCCGAGGATTACGCCTTCGCCTGTTGCTACCTGTTGGGGATTGTGAGTTGGTCTTCGGGCTTGACGGCGGATTGTAGGGAGCAGGGTATGGATGTGGGTATGGGTTTAGAGAAGACGCACGCCTATCGCTGTTGAGCCGAGCTTGATGGCTTCTAGTGAGTATTCGACTTGGAAGAGACGGCCTTCGGGCGAGAAGGTGCTGTGTGTTTGTGAGCGGGCGGTCTTGTCGTGGGAGACGAGGGGTCGACGAACTTGATACCACGGTCTGTCACACTTTGTTAGCACATGTCCTCTTGTCCAAAGCTGCTAGAAAGCTTACCATATTCGCTTCGTGCTATGAACTGGTCGTGTTAGTACAAGAGCTCCAGCGGGGTTCAATCAAGCGTACCATGGCGGCGGTGTATGCGGAGAAGTCGAAGAAGGTTGCGGGTGGAGACTTGTGCTAAGTCGCAGGAAGAAGAATGTAAGTTACAGGGGTGAAGGCGGTGGTGAGGTGTTGCCGACTTGTCGTTGGCGACTTGGATGTTTCTCTAGCTAGAGCTTCAGGCAACATGAGCCGCGAGGTCGCGCTAGGGCGGGATGCCAAGACCTTGAGCTGGTAATCCGAATGCGCGCTCTTCGTCAACACCGTGACACCCACTGCTGACGATTTCGTTTCGCCTTGCAATTGCTATGTCGAGTCGTCCGTTCAGAGTCAAAGCAAAACTTTCAGCATTACCTTCAGGGCCTATTGTCGCTCTGCCAGGTACCTCACGACACCATCTATCGACAACAAGAGAAATTATGAGCCATGGCTTCCCACGGCTCTAAGAAATTGTTCACGACATATCTTGATGGGAGCTCAACGTCCTGATATAATTGATGATTCCGTTGACCTGCTGGGTTTGCCGCCAAACTCCAACTGACGGTCAGTAGAATTGCCTTACAAATGAAGGGCTCAAGTATTTCGGAGCACTATATTGCAACCCTCATAATTGCATTACTGAGCTTGACAACGATGGTTGTGTCATTGCGCTGCCCTGAGGACTCATCCAGTGCTCCTCGTAACGTGTTTCTGTGCCAGATCACGCTTCGATGTGAGGTGGTACGATAATTTGGTGCATGTACGCAGGCAAGGTCGGCTGGCTCTTTGGGCATTTCGCGTAGCCTAAAGACGAGTCTCGGTAATGTCAGGCCCATGGCGTTCATAAAGGCGAACGGTCCATCCCTCATTACCGTGCCCGTGGCTGGACTCCCGGCGGAACAAAGGGGCATTCGCGAAGGATTTCACAGCCACGATACCCACCCGCTGTCTTCTAGATTCCTACATGTCGCAGAGTGCTCCAAGTGCCTGTTTGATTGATCAAGCTTCCGTCTCCATACCAAACTTCTGGTAAGGGTAAAAGCTTAGCGCTACCGAATCGCGACATTGGCGCATGTAGCGCCGGATCGAAACGCCAACCAAGAGACCAAACGGCTGGAGAAATGCTCCGCATCATACTCTCTCTTTCCAGCATCGACTACGCGTCCCAATGTTGACATGGAGTTTTCGCCTCACCATCCGCGGATCGAAAGCCGATTATGCGCGTCATAGCTCGGATCAAATATCCCTGGCGTCCGCACCGTTTCTCCTGAGTTCGGACCAGCAGCGCTATCCACGTCACCACATTCTGGAATCTCGGCCATGAATGAACGACAGCCCCGATGCCGTCCTGTCTACAACGAATCACCAACCATGGTAGTGCGCGACGTCAAGTGATGATGACACGAGGACATGTGTCGACTAGACACTCGTATGCTGCAGTTGCACTCGCTAGCAAGAAAACTATTGATCAGTACAGCCACTCAGGTATCGACGTATTTCGATAATTCTTGCATGTGCCATGTTGCACGCAGGATAATCGAGATGTGCAGCTCATCTCCCGCAGCGGGGATGTTGTCGATTGCGAGTTATTTTTATCCGGATACGACGTTATACCGGGGGCTTGACGTCGCTGCTAGGCTGTTGAGTATTGCCGTCTCCACATGGACCAATGACTAGCGAAGCCGGGGCAAAACAGTCGTTCCTTGTCTTGCCGCATCAGGCTTCCTAGAATGCTTGGAAGGCTTCTTCAATCGATATCGCGCCATGAAAGCAGTATTAGACGATGGGATGTAAGGGGTGAACGCATGTAAGAAAAAGGATTGTCGTGGTGCATGCCAAGATTGCTTAACCAAGAACAAGGATGGGGATCACCGCCGGCATCCGCGTTCCTGCTTCTTCGAGATGGCACTAATTTGCTTTGACCGTGCGGCTAATGCACGTCCGATGAAAAGACCTACGACGGCAGCGACGTCTAGAAGCCGCAAGACGTCACTGGCAAATAAATACTTCGCCATGCCCACCTTGAAATCTCTCACGCACGCCTTTTTCCCCAACCCTTCTCAAGACTTCATTCTACACTTTTAATATCGTCTTCTTGTACCTAATACCACAATCATGCGTGTCTCCTCTACCATCCTCGCCACAGCCGGCCTTCTCACCTCGGCCAACGCTGCCATCAAGGGCTTCAACTACGGCGCAAACTTCAACAATAACCAGGCCAAGACGCGCGTCGACTTTGAATATGAATTCAACGCCGCCAAGCAACTTCCTGGCACCAGTGGATGGAACAGCGCCCGTCTGTACACCATGATCCAGCACGGCACCCAGACCACTGTCATCGAGGCTATCCAGGCTGCTATCAACACCAAGACCAACCTCCTACTCGGCATGTGGGCCTCCGCCGGTCAAGCCAACTTCAACAACGAGATCACTGCTCTCAAGGCCGCCATTGCCCAGTACGGCACTGCTTTCACCGACCTAGTCGAGGGTATCTCCGTCGGCAGCGAGGACCTCTACCGTGTGACTCCAACCGGTATCGAGAACAAGTCCGGCGCCGGTGCTCAGCCCCAGGAGCTCGTCAACTACATCAAGCAAACCCGTGCTGCTATCAAGGGTACTCCTCTCGAGGGCAAGCCCATCGGCCACGTCGACACCTGGACCGTCTACGTCAACGCCACCAACAACCCCGTCATCGATGCTGTTGACTTCATCGGCATGGACGCCTACCCCTACTTCCAGACTACCATGAACAACAACGTCGGATCCGGCAGCCAGCTCTTCTTCGACGCCTACCACCAGGTTCAAGCCAAGGGTAAGCCCGTCTGGGTCACCGAGACCGGGTGGCCCGTTAGCGGCGAGACACTCAACCAGGGTGTCCCCAGTGCGGCTAATGCCCGCATCTACTGGGAGGATGTCACCTGCCAGCTCATCAAGGACAACGTTAACCTGTGGTACTACATCCTCCAGGATGTCCAGTACGGCAACCCTGTCCCCTCGTTCGGCATCAAGCCTGCAGGTGACCTCATGGCGGTCAAGCCTTTGTTCGACCTTTCTTGCCCTGCAACCTCCGGAGGCTCCACCCCGGCTCCTACCAAGAAGGTCTCTACTGATGGTACTTGCGGATCTCAGGGAGGTGCTACTTGCACTGGCTCGACATTCGGTAATTGCTGCTCGCAGTACGGATGGTGCGGAAACACTGCCGGACACTGCGGTACCGGTTGTGAGAGCGGATCCGGCACTTGCAACAAGGTAAGCTAGTACCTTCCCATGCTCTTCTTGTCACCCATTCTGTTGTCGGTCCTGTATACCTCGTCTGTGCTCTTGTCGCTTTCTTGCCACTGCCTGTGCTCCGTTTCTGCTCCTTGCGGGGCTGCACGGACTAATGGGTATGCGAAGAAACCTTCAAGTAGCAGCAGTCGTATTGGGACACCAATAACTGATGGGTCGTCAAGTAAGAGGGCTGAGAAATTCTTAACACTTGACGGTCAAAAGCTAATATATTACAGCGCAAGTAGATGCCCCGACATCCCAGCCCACAATCGTCACCATCCCAGTAATCAGCTTTGTTCGGCCAACTCCAACAGTTCAAAGTTCAATTTTGATACCCTTGCCGGTGTCCTCCACGCCTCTTCATCTTGAAAGTCTACCGCAACCAATATTTACCTCGCTCCAAGAACCATTCGAGTATCCGCACCAACTCGTTCCTATCGACAAGGCGGACCCAACTAAAGTCGTTGGCAATGGATATACCGTCCAGCTATCGCCTACTATATCAACAATCTTCGTCTACGACGTTCGTCCTGAGTTCGCTGGCAAAGCCTGTACGCTAGCTTTACACATGCCGCCGCCCTTCCCTATGCCAGAAACGGCACCTGTACATATTCGGTCTCCGGGGGGTGTCAGTGTATCGCGTCTCATCAATCAGGTTCCCGATACTGTGTCTATGCATAGTATCGGCAACACTAGTCTCATTGGTACTGTACCGCTTGTTGAAATGGCGAGTCAGTACAACGTTGCTAGTTTTCCTTGTGAGGTGGGACAGAAGGTGGCGTATCAGGTTGATTCTGTGGGCGGGTTCGAGGCGGATTGGTTCCAGATGACTTATCCGGCGTTGGGGTTGTTCTTGTTGGTCAGGTAGATGAGGGGGGATTTGGGGTTGTGGATGTCTGGGATGTCAACTGTATTATTACGTATGAAAAGTCCTAGGAACCTTTTAATGTAAATATTTGCACTATACAAACTATACGCTTGTAACAATGTCTTTAGAATCCCTTGTGATAGGCTAGAGCCTAGAGATTCTCGACGATATCTTAATCACGTACCCAAGCGCACAGGTCGCGACTATAAGCGTCTGGATAATGCTCAAATAACACCCTATCTCTGATTAGTATCATTCTGGCTAGTATAAACTAAGTAGCACCTACTGGTATAAAGATATACGGAACTCGTTTTGTGTATGTCTCCCAAGCCTTGCCATACCTGTCATGGCATTTGGCATTGTCGCGTAATGCGCGGTGCATGATCATGATGGTGAAGAAAACAGGGTAGAACCATGGGAATGGCGACCCAAAGCCTGTGATGAGCCCCCAGTTAATAGCAAAGTAAATGTCGCAAGAGTAATGGATCTTGCGCGCCTTGCCATCTGTCAACAATCAGCAAAGGGGCAGATAGATCTCAGAAGCGGAAAGTTTCTTACACCAGCCATCACAGAGCAACTGTTTACCGTAACTTGTCTCGATCGTCCTCGGGTTCTGAATCTTTCCCTTTTTGAAATACGGAAATGTAGTTCGTTCGTCTACTACACCGCGCTCCTCTTGTCGGAACTGATTCTTCTGACTGTTGCAAGTGTCCCAGACATAGTAAACGCCAAGATAAGGGATAAGCAAGGCAATTATGAACCACCATGGCCACTGGTACTGGCTGGGTTCGTGGTTAGCTATGTAGAGGATAGCATGAGCGTACGAGAATGGCACGCCAGCCATTGTCCAGAAAAGGATCATGAAACCTGTCTTCTCATAGTATATATCCCTACATAAAGTCAGAAGAGAAAAACGACTATAACGTTCTTGCAGTGATTATCTTGGACATACCAGGTAGTGATAATCAAATGCTCTCCTTTGGCACACGCTCCAGCATAAAGATACTGCGCTATGAGCAAAAAGCACGCCTGTACAGACACGTATCCATATTCCTCGAACTGCTTGAGACATGTACTCAACGCGAGGAAGAAGAGGATAAACCACGCAATGCGGACTTCAACCAACATCTTAAAGTCTAGGATGCCAAACATCCTCGGATTCAATTCCGCTCCCATGAAAAAGTCGACAATGTGATTGCCACTCATACGTAACGTTGCACCACGTGCAATAGCTGAGAAGTATGCAACAAAAGAGCATAGAAACCCAGAGATGATCGCTACACTCATAAGCGGTCCGTACTCGCCGATCAACACATCCAGCCTGAAGTAACCACTAAAGTGCAAGACAACACCAAGAGCGACGCTCGTATAAAAAGACCACATAGCCGAACAGTAATAGTCCAACTGCTTCCCACCCAGATGCGGCAGGGCCTGGCCCTTGCGATAAACGCCAGGAAGTAGAGCGTAGAAGGCGAGTTGCGTGAACCCAAAGGACCAGTATATGCACCAAGCCCTCTTAGTAGGGTAAGCTTCAGTCCTAATCAAGAACCAGAGGTGTTGGGCGAAAGCGGCGAAAGACTCGTTCTGCGCCGGTCTCGGAATCTGCCCGTCGTAGAAGACAGCGCCTGCCCACATGAAGTACATGAGTAGAGGAAATCCAATCATCATGGCCAACATGCCCAATGGACCACCAAATTCGCGAGCTGTGGATGCATCGGTAGGACTCCAGTTCTGCTGTCCCTTCGATTCAGACATCTCGCTCTCGGTGACTGAGCTGTTGGCGGTGCGGCTCTTGGGTCTGGTGGCTCGCGACATCGATCGCTGACCCGTTTTGCGAAGGTAGAGATAGTACAAGGAATATCGAGAGTCAACAGAGAGTATCTTTTGCTGATTTCAGCAGGTCGTGCGTGGACTTGTTCTTGGGGGAGGAGGAATCTAGATTTAAAAATGCTGTATGTTAGGTACGCTAAGACCGGGGTTTCGGCTGCCGTAGAAGTCCGTATCTCCTGCAGCTAATCTCCGTAGATCTCAACCTCACTCCTCTCTCTATCGACAGTCGCGGCTTCGTGTAGACTAATTCTACTATATCTACCTGTTTAGCTGCTTAACACCAAGGTACCTATAGTTGAGGTATCACAATGTGGAGTAGAGTAAAACACTTAGATATTGTTAGACAGGTAGGTAAACAATTAATAGTAGGTTACCATTGCGACAGACCCAGGTTAGGCGTTACATAACAGATGCTTTAGTCTAGTAGTGCTTCGTCTACGCTGAGGCCTTAGCGTTGCGTATCTCGTATCTCGTATTTCGTTCATTTGCTACTACGGGTAATATTTCAACTTAGCACGTAGATCGATCCGGCACATGCCGTTTCTCAACGTCTATATAACCTTAAAGTACTATTTGTACGGTTATGCTACGAACCTTTCGTGACCACCTACCCTCGTTAAACCTACAAAATAACACCTTTAATTCGACCGGTACGATGCGCTTCTTCGCACTTGCCCTAGCACTTAATGTGCTAGCTGGCTTGGATCCTTCATCTGCAGAGGGATTAGCCAGCGATCCAACAACTATCATCCTTGGTTCTAATGGTACCATCACACTGAAGGGCAACTCATCTACATCTGAAGTAATCCTCGACTATGGCGCCAACGTTGAAGGCTTCCCAACATTTGAGATTATTAGTGTTAGCGGCGACACGTCAGGGCTCCAGATTACTTATAGCGAATCTCTTGTTGTGTTGCTGAGTTCTCCTACTGTAAGAGTTCCGATATCAGATACACGTGTACAACTAGCTGATTCTTTAGAGCGATGGCCCGCTTGGACTGGCCGCTGCCATGGATACCTATCGGATTAACAACTACAACATTACCGAGCCAACAAATAAAACGAACAGACTCATCCAGGGAGGCTTTCGCTACCAAAAGTTGGCACTCTTAACACCAGGCGACATGGTATTAGCCAAAGTAGGCGTGAGACCATCGGTATCCACAACGCCCATCACTTCGCTTCCTGGGTCCTTTCAGTGTTCCGACGACCGAATCAATCAGATTTGGAACGTGGGCGCAAGAACAATCCAAATGAACGAGATTCCTGCACGTTCCATTCCTGATTTCTGGGAGGTATCTTCTGAGGGATCGTTGGTGCACAGTTTAGCGCCGCAAAGCCTGTCCGGTGTTGTTGCGTCGTCGCTCATGGAGTACGAGATCGAGTTCGACGTCAAACCTATCGCTGGTGGTTTCTCATTCTCTGCTCTCGCAAGTACTCTGAACGATGGTGTCTACATTTGGTGCAACATCGCCAATGGATCGATTAGCGCGAACTCGGGATCTTCAGAGAGTGTCGACTTCCTCGCATTTGCTACTCTGCCAGCCAACATCACGGTCGGGAACTGGTACCATGTGAAGGCTGCTATCAGCGCTGAGTTGATCTCCATCTACATCGGCCCCACCAAGGTATTGGAATTTTCGCAGACCTACGCTTTTTTCGGTTCCTCTGGACTAGGCGCTGCTCTTGGTCAGTCTGCAATGTTCCGCAATTTCACCTTGGCTAGCCCAGTAGTCAACTTTGAATACTCGGCACAGCTGACCGACACCTCATTCCTTTCGGACTTTCTCATGGGCACTAATCCTCTCGCCGCCGCTGTAGACGGTTCGAAACGCGACCGTATCTCTTACGCTGGAGACCTTGATGTTGCTGTTGGCTCTACCATGGTTAGCACAGTCGGTGTTGAGTATATCATGGGGACTCTAGAGCTGTTGGGCTCCTCGCAGATGACACCCGGTTTTTTCAGTCCGACGGCAAAAATCCAGCAGGAGCCATATTCTAAGCCCCTCGAGAGCAATATCACTGGACTTATCGGCTACTCCTTCAACATGGTCACAGCAGTCGCAAATTTCTACCAGTATACAGGAAACACGAGCATTGCGAAGGAGTGGGCACCCAAAGTTGTTCGCATGCTAGACTGGGCAGATTCTCAGGTCCTTCCTGGTAACGGGCTGTTTAACATCTCTAATCCTGCTTTCGGTGGGGACTGGAATTATTACGACCCTGCACAAAGCGGCATTGTGACAAAGTTCAACATGGTTTATGCCTATGCGCTCCAGTCCTCTCTCACTATGTTAGATGATGCGGGTGTCAACACAACTACATATCGGTCTCGTTTGGATGCACTCCGTGCGGCAATCAACACCCATCTCTGGAACAACGAACTTGGAGCCTATTATATCTCTGAAGCACTAACAGATAGCTTTGGACAAGATAGCAACGCCCTTGCCATCCTTGCAGGAGTAACGAACTCAAATCACACTTCGTCGCAAGTGTTGAGCACTTTGTCAGAACTTTCCACACCAAGCGGGCCTCTAGCATTCTCCAACGGTACCGTTGCTGCCGGTTTCCTAAAACTCATCAGCCCATATGCTTCAGCTTATCATCTCAGAGCAGCATTCGCTGCAGGAGACGCAACAGTAGCGAATGAACTGCTCCATTCTTTGTGGTACCCGATGGCTGATTCCGCTGGTGCGAACTACACTGGATGTTTTTGGGAAACCCTCGACGCAAACGGAGGACCGGGATTAGGAGCAATCACCAGTCTATGTCATGCATGGGCGTCCGGGCCCACAGGTGAACTCAGTACATATGTACTGGGTGCGACAGCTATCAAACCAGGTTTTCGGGAGTGGCGGGTTTCGCCCATGACTCTAGGATTGTCTTGGGCGGCTGGTACGATTCCTGTGCCGAATGGCGAGATCTACGTTGCGTGGAATGCGACAGAAGGGCAGATCACCAACCTAGAGATCAAGAGCCCTGCCAATACCAAGGGCGTTGTTTCTCTACCCGTCTGCGGTGACGGCTCGACCTGGAAACTGAATGGACAGGCTATTAGTACAAGTAACGGCACTTTTACCGTTAATGGTGGGCAAAATCTTGCATTTTCGCTTTCTTAAGTATAACCAAGGTCCTAAATGTTTTCACTAAATATCAAAGTCACACATGACTATAGCACAGCGTTGAATATCTGTATTATCTTAACTGTATTTACATAGAAACTAGGGGTCAAAAGTCTAGAACTTAGTGACTTCACTGGAACATTAATTGTAGCATTACGTATCAAAAGTGCTGGGATTCTTTCAATGTAACGTCTGCACCTTGAACGGCACTTGAGCGGATTTCATGAGTTGTGTGACGTGATAGTAAACATAATTACTGAGAATACAGAATGCGGCATAAGCATTGTTTTTCCGTTACATGGCTACACAGCAGTCCTCCAGGTCTAATGCGTTAATCGCATAAATCCTTCTCTCCCTCGTTTCTCGCTCTTCATGCCTTCCGTCCTCAGTTCCAGGCTTCTTCTCTATCTCTCCGATTCCAATCCTTCGTTGCCGGATACGTAGGCTTTTTTCGCGACCGTAAGCCGCAGTCGAGAGCATGCAACCTACGAGAAGCACAGCGAGAAGGTAGCATATCGTTGAATGGATGGCGTGCCAACGCGTCATGGTCGTGAAGAGATAGGGTGTCTGGACTTCTGCTAATGACGTGATTGTAATGCGAAAAGCGGTGGTGGTAGTCGAATGAAATGGCGATGGCCGAGATTTTTGGGCTCTCAGTTTTGGCTTCTCTTTGCGGGGTTGTTGAAATGGACTTTGTTCGTGGTTGGAAGGCAATGCATAAGATGTCGGTGAGCTCGACCTCAATGTTTGGTTGATGAGTGATGCGGTACGTGCGCTTTGAAAGGGCACGAGATAGAGCGATCATGCCCAAGCTGATGTCTGGTGTTCAAGTCAAATGCTGCGCAGTTCAGAGGGGTGGAGAGTGGAGAACTGTTGAACGGGTGGTGTCACGGTGGAGTTGGTTAAGCAAGGAGTTTCCTTCGACTTCACTCCGCCCTTCCCAACACTTAACCTTCTCGCTCGAGCGCCGGGCAGCCATATTGTCAGCGTGTCAAGACGCTCTTCGCCCTTTCTACCCATAGGTGTAGAGCATTCTCATCTCCCTTGAAATGCGGCAATCTAGACCAGAGACATTTCTTCTAATCGATCGAGCCATCACTATTGCAACAGCGTATACTAGGTACTAAACTATGAGTACAGGCCCTCGCAGCTTGTTCATCTATACCAAACACAGTGTGCGCATCTCCCAGCCGCCTTCTCGCTTGATACGATTGAGCCAGGCGAGAGTATTTTCCCTATGCGAAACTCTCTTACGAGAGCATCGAAGCACACCGATTCGGCGCCATGTCGAATCGTCGACCTTCTCTACTACCAGTAATACTGCATCATCCCATTTTTCATCATCGATGTCACTCCATGACGGGTTGCTTCCAACGTATATCGCGGCCAGGCCGTTACTCGGTGGAGCCTCTGAATGATCTAACATGATGTCGTCTCTCATCTTGAAACCCCACGCCAAAGCCCAGGCGTCGAACACATTGCGATTTTGAATTGGTTTTGCGTTACATGAGACTACCCAGCTCCTGATAGATATATTTGGCACAAGCAATCTATCATCTTCTTGGGCCCACGCTCTGATGTAGTGGTCTAAATCTAAGCTCCTTCCGCTTTCATCGTTGATCCAAACTTGCAAACTTTCTTCGCAGGAAAAGTTCACTAGTGGACGTTTCCAGGTGATACTGCCATGGTTGGCTGGATCGTAACAGGCTTTGCAGCTAGCCCAGCTCCATGATGGGAAGAGAGTATCTGTGGCACCACTATGCCTTATATCATGATACAGCGACATAGACCAGATTAGACTATACGCGAAGGTTGAAATCGGTGTGAAGACTGTAGGGCTGCACTTCTTCTCCGATGGCAAGCAGAAAGTAGGCGACGTCTGGCTATAGAATGTCGGCAATCCAAATATCTGAGTGGCACGTATTTGGTCAGTACCTTGTCCCAATTCGAAGGCATTTATGATGCCAGTGACAGCTTTGATGTTGTCCTCGTGGAACGACAGGCGCCTGTAATAGTATTCCTCAATCTGCCGATAGAGTGTTTGTACTGTGGAACCCATATCCAGATTGGGAAACGCTTTGAGGTCACGGTGACCTATCCCTGCAACCCGAGGAGGATCAGGGCTGGGTGAATCCGTATGCCGTGAAGGCAAATTCTCCAAGCCATGCATTTTGTTGCATTGGAAGTACATTTGTGATCTTGTGAAGATTAACCGACGTCTGGACAGTACCAGCTCTTGAAACGTCCATCCACGAGTATTCCAGACCGAGTCTTTTATGTCGTATTTGGGTATCTCAAGGCCGAGAATCCGTTGACCTGATATCCCTACTGCATGGCTGTACTGCTGACGTCGAGGTGTTCCATTGATACCAGGAAGACCACTATGCGGACTGTCCCCTGCTGCAGCGATAATTGTGAGCGTTGCTCCTCGATAAACAGCGCCCATATTCGTGATAAGGCGATGCTTTTCGGCATCATTTTGTTGATCGATGCAATATCGATCAATCCATATGTATGAATACCCTAGTTGTAGCGTGACCCAGATTGAATCCTCTATGGTTTTGGGTAAGCACCCTGAGAGGGCCGAAGAGATCTCATGAGCGACAGGGTCGTTGCCCCAGACATAGCTCAAGCAGATATATGGTGTTCCAGGAGCAATTTCGCATAGCTTTCGTGAAGCACAATTGATTACCTTCAATGGGAAACCAGAAGAACTGTCTTGACCACAATCTTCCTCGTGCGATTGCAGGCATCTGAATATCCAGCTCTTCGCAAGCATAATGTCACGCAAATATGCTGGCACGGATCGTAGGATACTGCTCTGAGCAAAATATGTGCTCCTTGCCGAAGTTCTGATCGCGAAGCATGGGACTCTCGTTCCTCGGGACTCCAAAGATGACCAATAGCTGGTTATATGTTTCTTCAAAAAATCTCTGTCATCGCCTGCGTCAGCTCCAGAACCGCTAGAGACCCCGAGGTAAGCCATCAAACTGTCGCATAGAGCACATCCCTTTCGAACCTCATCCCAAGTGCCATCAAACAACAATTCACTACCTCCAGATCGCATATCGCGGAGTGATGCTCCAGGTTGGAAGAAGTATGACGTGGGGATGCCTTGGCATTCCCAACAAATGCCTGTGTCCCGAGGAGGCGAGTAAGGAATAGAGTCAACCATGACGAGCAAGATGTGATAGAAGCTTGAGGATGATCTTAGGGATCTGCGATTTTAGAATACTGGCGCAGTGGCTAAAAAGCTGTATGTTTTATCATTTAGGCTGCTGTACTGAGGCTGAGCAAAATGCGCTAGCACGGGCTGTGCAGACTTGCATATGCAGCATGGCTGCAAGGCTGGAAGGTACCATGGGGGCCTAATGTTAGCAGGATTAAACACCTATCCGCCAACAGCAAGGACGTCTTGTCTCATTCATCAGAAGGTTTTGCATGTTTCGAATCCTACTTATGTCATCACTCGACTTGGCGCCTTCCCTGTCTGGCCTTTCGTGCTAGTCGATACCTTGGTGCACTCCTCCACCAAAACATCCAACCAGCTCGCTTTAATACCCTGTCATCTACGCCCCTAAACTATCAGACTCTCAACTACACCCGTAATGGCTGATCCAATTGCTCCAGCCTGCTTGTCCAGCCTCCCAGTGGAAATACAAACCAGCATTTTCGCCTTCGTACGCGAGAGGACCACCCAGGCAGCCATATGTCTGACCAATCGCCAATGCCGAGACATCATGGCGCCTATCTTCTTCGAGAACTTCAAACTTCAAAAACGCAAAATCACCATGAAGACGATAGGCACACTCCTAAATCCTAAAAACGGTATTACACCTCACGTTCGCAACCTTTTCATCGTCAATGGATGTTGGGAAAAAGAAGAGTGTTGGAAAAATGGTGTCATTATAGATCCCATGCTTCAGCTGGTGGTCGGCGCATTTCCCCAAGATCGTCTGCGCGCTTTGGTTGGTGACGATGAGATAGTGCTTGATACGACTTTGCTGGTATCCTTGCTTCAGCACCAATCACGACTAAAGCGCTTAGCTGTTTATCATCGAATGCGACCTGATGGACATGTCATTGACCTTGAGGACAAGAATTTAGTGTCATGGGCAGCGTCTCGATGCGCGGGTGTCGAATCTCTTACAGTTGTTTTGCGGACTGATTACGTCGACACTTACACGCCAGCTGGGTTCTTGGTTCGAAGCGCCCCAAACATCAAGGACCTTAAAATTAAGGAGCATGGGAACCAAAAACATCCGGCACTACCTCTTCTACGTCCCTTAGGAACGTGGGGGAAAGTGGGTTACAACGCTTTTGGAGGACTGGCTGCAGAGGATGAAGATGGACGTGCTAAACTCGAGTTGTCTCACATGAGCTTAGAACACGTGGCGTTAGATTCAAGGTCACTTGGGTCGATTCGAAAGCACGTCGAATTGCCGAGGCTCCAGAGTCTTGAAATGCTGCGATGTCCGGAAGCTCATCTTCTCCTGACGGCACTTCAACCGGGTTGTAATCTCACCAAGCTAATCTTCGAACAGGCTAACGCCCATATCCGTACATTTCTGGATAAACATCGGATCGAGGGACTTTTGAACTCGTTCAGTGGCCTTCGAGTGCTTTCGCTCAGTCTTTATGATCGGATGGTTGATGTCTCCTGCATCATCCACCACGGCTCTTCTCTCCGACAACTCGGTATACACTGTTACTCAACATGCCTATCTGCAGATGACTTGGAAGAACTTCTTCAATCGAGTCCCCATCTTGAAGGTCTCGGAGTGGACTTCTGTAAAGTACGCCTAGGCGAGGTAGCACACGCCATCTCAAACTTCAAGCTAGCACAGATGCATGGAGAAGCCCACGCAGCATCTGAACTGGAGACATACTTGGTGAGCAATTCCTTGCGTCATTCATGTATTAGTGCAGACGCTAACAGTGACGTTTCAGACTATCATCTCAGCCCACGACACACTGAAATGCATTCGCATCTATACCCCTCCGGTTATAGAACTCTACGACGAGTGGCGTCACGCGCCCGATGCCGGACACCAACTGGCCGACGAGTACGTCGAGGTAATGCGGACTATTATGCAGCACTTCGCTACAGAGATACTGTCTTATATGAGCGCCTTGGGCTCGAAAGTAAAATTCTGGGGTATGATGCCGAATGCCGTGGATGAGAATGAGAATGAGTCAAGTGTGGACGCGAACGGGCACCAATGGCCGAGGTACTACTATGTGCGCAGCCGAGTCAGTATCGATGAAATGTTAGAAGGCGAGGAGAATACAAAAGTAGTTGCCGCGCCGACGACGCTGGATGATGGTCTTATGGAGGATACCGTGTTTACGCAGGTGTTCGATACCATTTGGAGCAGTGCATGCGGGCAGGAACGCCGGTTCTTAGGTCACACGCGGAGCAAAGAACCACCCCCTACAAAATACGATGGTGAGGAGCAAACGTCAGCTGCTAGAGGTCGTACGCAGCGAACATAACATCAGTAGTAAACACCTATTGATATGATGGACGTGCTGGTGATAAGACGCAGGTACAACGCTGTTGAGTTACACTGTATTGTATCGCAGTAGAAGTGTGTTCCTAAACACTTACTTAGCTTTACTATATGCAGCTGTACATATACTTATCTAGAAACTTTATTGATTGCAACCGAAGCTATTGATCTGATGCAGTTCTAGAGAGTGACTGGCGCTCAATGTCGACGTTGGTAGTAAACACCTATAAGCAAATGACACCAATAAAACTACAACAAAAAGCGTCCTTTTCATTGGAAAAAAATATTGTCCGCACAGCGTCCATATATACAAGAAAACCAGCTATCAAAATATTTACACTTGAAGCCGTTAAGAAAAAACCCTTTTCTCCATCCTCATTCACATATATCCCTGGATTTAAATTTTCCAAAATCCTGAAGATCATATCCCTTCTAGCCATACCCTATAATACACCACTCTCCATCGCTTAGAACTTGAGGGTAACACCGGCAGTGCCAACAACAGCAGCCTTGACAGCAGCCGCCTCAAGGAGCTCAGGAACCTCGTACGGGACCTTGGACAGGGAGCCCTTGGGAGCAGTGTTCTCGCTGTCACCAAAGTCGTTGCCCTCGGCAACAGCGTTACCACCGTCGGTGCTGTAGAGCGCCTTCTTGGCCTTGACCCAGACGTTGTTCTGGACGAGGAGCTGGGCACCCTGGCGCGTGTTGATGCCATCGGAGACGTTCTCGTAGTAGTTGTTGTAGAGGTGGCCAGTTCCGAAGCGGAAGGAAGGGCCGCGAGAGTTGATGTTGAGCCAGTAGTTGTTGTTGTAGGTGACGGTCAAGTGGCCCTTGTCTTCGCTGCCGTTGCTGTCAGAGTGGCCGACTAGGGAGCACTTCCAGTGGTCGTGCATGAAGCTGTTGGAGATGGTGACATAGTCAGCGGCGTGTGTGACGTCGAGGAGACCGTCGTAGTAGTCCTTGTCGTGGTCGAGGTCGGAGGAGAGGTCGACGTGGTCAACCCAGACGTTCTGGGCTTCCTGGATGGCAATGGCATCGCCGCCGACGACCTTCTCCACGGCGAAGTTGCGGAGGATGACGTTCTTGACTGCCTTGACTGTGAGGGTGAAGTCGGTCAGGACGACGGAAGAGTCCTTTCCGATGACGGACTTGTTGCTGCCAATCTTGACGTTCTCTCCGCTTCCCTTGATGGGAGCGGTGATGAGAACGATAGCGGCATCCTCACCCTTGACAGCAGACTCCAACTCGCTGAGGGAGCTGACCTCGATGGTCTTGCCTCCCTTTCCTCCAGAGGTACCTCCGTTCTGGGTAGCGAAACCGGTAGTGGCGACATCCTCCAGGGATGCGGCGCGCTTGGTGAGACCGTCACGCTTGGGTGCGATCTGAGATGGCATAGGTGCTGCCAGAGCAGAGACGGCCATGAGGCCGAGAGACATGATTGAGAACTTCATTGTCGAAAAAAAGCTTGTTGGTGGAGTTGGAAAATGAATGTGAAGGGAAAAAGTGAAGGACTGGAGTTGTTGGTGTAGAAAAGAATGGAAGAGCTTTGCTGCCAAAAGCTTCAAGGGAAGGTTACACAAGACCTTATATACAACTCAGCGTCCGTCCCCCCGCCGCCGTGGTCAAGCCTTTGCCGGCGTCCGAAGGCATACGCGCTGGGGGCACATTGTTTCAAGCTTTTCGCACCAATCCTCTCCGCTGGGCGACCCACCACAGCGGAAGACATGGGCTGTCACTCACGATCTTGGGTGAGCACTCTTCCCTAGCCAGGTACCGTCTGGCGGGCGAACGTCGTGAACATGTCAAGAGTTCTTGGCAATCATGCGGAAGGATTCTGTTTGAAACGACTAACCAGAACGGGTTTGAAACGGCGGCGGATAACTCCACTTCTCGAGCTGTAAAATTGCAAAGGATGTCGTTCGAAACAAGTCCGTACTCGGGCATCATAACTGTGCACCCGCAGGAATGTCTTGGCTATAGGATCTGTGGAGACATGGCGGGCGCTTGCTGCTATCGTGACCGATCGACTGGTGGAGGGGGCGGCTTGAGTCGTGAATGATCAGTAAACAACATGTATGAAATGTACGGAGATGTTCCTAATGCATATATTCAATTTTGATAATATGGATCTGGTGTACCACACCATTCGATATGGCGTGGGTTGCCGGATGCGGATGCAGGGCTGACCGATGTGAAAGGCAGGCGTCTGACAACATGCGATCCTTTGAATCGTAGGAACACTGGGTCGTTTTATCGAGACGTGGGTAGTTGTGTGCACAACTTTTCCTTTCTTTTCCTCCTTGAGATTATAGAAAATCTCTGTCCTTACAGAAGCGTCTGGACTTGTTGATCGTTATCCCGATCGGCCCTTTGCTTGTTCCAGCTCCTGAACACGACGTTGCAGACAATGATGCTGCTGCCCGATGCCGTGGTAATGAATAGAGACAACTTGAAAATTCCCTGCAGCATGAAAGGAAAGGATCGAGGAAGGGACGAAACGGATGCGAAGCTTTTCTTGGATTTCTCGGCGATGTTTTGACTGCGCCGAACAACCGTTCTCTGGAGCGCGGCACAGCCACATATCGATTGAATGGGATAAAGGAGAAGTAGGAAAGAGGTATGATTAAAATCATACCAGATTGCGTGATCTCTCTCTCATATAGATGAAGCCCAGGAGAGCCAAGTGTCAGCATATACAGCTTGTTGTCAGGTTGTACACATGCCAAAATCATAGTGTAAGACAAGCGCAAAGAACCCATAGCTCGACCGGCCAGATCGGTCCCAAGTGTATCACATTGAAGAAGACGGTGTTAAGTGATATTGAAAGCCTGGCTGCAGACGTCTAAAGAAGGTTTCATGGTTGGAAGAACCTAATAAGGTTTCACGTGCCAGAGTGACATCATCGCCCAAAGCAGTAACCACCTCCAACAGCTGAACCAAAGAGCACGCCAGAGAGAGGATAGCAGAACATAGCACAAGGCAGCAACAAACAACTCCCACAACGTGTTCACAAGTCTAAACTAGCTACTCAACAAACTCCCCCACAAGTCATCGTCTCGTCGCCACGAATTACTACACCGTCATACTCACTCATTCTAACACACAGCGTACGTTTCTACTTGAGAGAGCAAAAGCCGACACCAACTCTCTCTCTACCAGCAAATCTACAAAAGCGAGCCCAAACATGCCCCCAATCCCCATCCACAAAAACGCCCCAATCGCACCTACCTCCTCAACGACCGCCGCCAAAGCAGACGGTATAACCCCTTCGACAGCCTCAAACGACAACACCTCTCACAACCCGCCACCCACACGCACAACACCCGCCTACGCCCCAGCAACAACAACACAACATGTCTCCTCTCAGCCACCTGCTCCTCAGCCCGGCGCCCGCCCCGCCGCACCAACAGGCACAGGAATGAGCGAGAACTACCGCAACGGCAGCACACCAGCAGCGCCCCAACCAGGTGCGACTGCCATGCCGACAGCAACAGTCATCACAACGGAGACGCGACAAGCTCCACCACCACTACCACAATTCAGTCATCCCCCTCCTTCAGATTCCATGCTAGCCGGCCGCTCAACTACAACCTCCACCACTCCTTCGGCGTCGGCGGCGGCCAGTAAACCGGGCCCAACGGTTCTCAACTACGGTCCGGCGGCGAGCCCGTTCCAGACAGCTGATACAGCGCAAGCACAACCTACGAGGACGAGCTTGGAACACCCACCGGGTTATGTTCAAGCGCCGGATAATGCGCCGTACACGGCTGGAGGAGGCATTGGTGGCCCGAGTGGAGCCGGAGGGGATGGTGAGGGTGAGGGTGTTGGGGCGCAGGCGTGGAGTATGTTGAATAAAGCGGGTGAGGCGCTGAAGAAGGGCGAGGAGAGTGTGTGGAGGGCGGTCAAGGGGAAGAATGGCGGGGGATTCTGAGCGTGCTTGGGTAGATGGGGGGCGGCACAAGCAGGGGCAGCAGATGGAGCAGTGCGGCACTGCTCCTATATCACAACTCGTATTGAACAACGTCACTCGATAGTGGAGATAGGTTTTGCGTACAAAGAAACCCATGACTTTCTATAGACCACTATTTTCCCCATTGCACCAAGCGATAAAAAGAGGAAGTACAGGCAAGAGACAAAAGCATTGCAAGCCGGATATGACGTGTGAATGTATAAAGTACAAGAGTGTTTTACCACCCCGGGATCGTGCTTTTCGTTACCAAGAACAACCTTCCGCCCGCAGGGCTTCTTGTCGTTCTCATACACGTACACCCCATCCCCATCTCTCACGTCGCGATTAGCTGCTTCCACCACATAAACGCAGGTTGGGGGTATCGAAGAGGGAAGAAAGGCGCTTAACCAGATCCACCCTTGAACTTCTTGCCGAAGAGAATGAGCTGGGCCTGGTCGTAGATGGACAGGACACCGGCACCGGCAACACCACGGAGAATGTTGGCACCAGCACCCTTGAAGAGAGACTTGACACCCTCAGCGGCGACGATCTGGCGGGCGGCGTCCATGGTACCCTTGTACTTGACGGCCTCACCGGAGGTCATCATCATGCGGCGACGGATGGTGTCAAGGGGGTAAGAGGCGATACCGGCACCAGTGGTGACGGCCCAACCAAGAGCGAAAGAGGCCAAGAAGTTACCCTCGAGGGAACCGGTGAGGAGGACAGGCTTGATCGAGTCGTACATACCGAAGTACAGACCACGGTAGACAACGATACCAGCAACGGAGGGCATGAAACCACGGTAGAGACCACCGATACCGTCGGAAGCGAGGGTCTTCTTGTAGACGTCTACGAGACCGTTGAACTGGCGCTCACCACCCTTCTTGGCGGACTTGGCGTCGTTGGCAAGACGGGTACGGGCGTAGTCGAGGGAGTAGACGAAGAGGAGGGAAGTAGCACCGGCAGCCTGTTATTGTTAGATTGTGTGCTGATAAGCATCGAGCGAGTATACTTACACCACCGGAGGCCAAGTTACCGGCCATCCACTTGGCGTAACCGTCACGCTCCTTCTTGTAGGCGAACATGGACTTGTAGGTGTCGCGGAAAGCGAAGTTGAGCGCCTGGGTGGGGAAGTAACGGATGACGTTGGCGGTGTTACCACGCCAGAGGGAGAGGACACCCTCGTTCTTAGCGGTACGGCTGAAGCACTCGCCAATGCCGTCGTACTTGCGGTCGAGACGACCGGACTTAAGCATCTCATCCTGCGGGGTGGATTAGAGATTGTCGATGTGCGGGGTCCTGTTGGAAGAACTTACCTGGTTCTGGATGAGGAGCTTAACACGCTCGATGGGAGCGGCGGCGGTCTTCGAGACGGCGGCGGAAACACCACCCACTGATAAGCTGTTAGTATCTGTTACGGACGCAGAAAATTGCCGATGGTGCTCGCATCATGTCCACATGCCAATGGCACTCGTGCTGATGGAGTTGTCGATGGTGATGGAACGTACTCAGGAAGTCGACCACGAAGCCCTGATTTGATCATTAGCCCAAGTTCCAAGTAATTGACGCACTCCAACCACACAGCCCAGCCAACGCGCGCAGAGCCAGCAAAGTTGAGTCCATCTCATGACATTGCCAATTCGCTGGAGAAACCTCCATTGATGCAATTGAGATAGATCTGCAACTATTGCTGGCTCCACGGTTGTCGAACTGAACAGCTGGCCGAGTCCGAGGGCGGGTTACGTACGGGCATCCCCATGATGCTCTTGTCTTGCTGCTTTCCCGACATCTTGAAGACGTGTAGAGGGGAGATTGGTTGAAAAAGGTGAGGTTGCAGATGCTGGTGCTGCGTTGAGGGAGGAAAGGTGTATTTGTAGCGAAGCTGCGACAAATTCTGCCAGCTGCGCTAAGTCGCACTAGACCCATCACGTGCTAGTTCCCTTGCCCGCTATCCCGAGCGCTCCCTCATCAACACCTCGGAAACGCGGAGTGTGGGAGAAAGTGAATACGATAAGGTCGTTATGATGAGTCTTGTGATTCACTTGATTCTGAATATGTTCTGATCGCTGCCGGTAGAACTACCTGACAATAACAACAATGTATCTACCTCTCTCATGTTTCCCAACGGACACCCACAAGCGTTGCCGTAGCAGCCACAAAATGAATAGTCTTTGACGGAACCGCGTCTACTGGCAGCCCGCAGCCGTCAATTCAACATGGAATATCCACTGTGGGGATGTACAAGTGTTCACATGCCTCTTCCAGCCCAAGTCTCCCACGCCTCTCCTTTCTGCGAGCCACCATTGTCAGGGTCCGCCATTTTTAGGTCGGGTAATCTCGGGGACGGAACCTGGCTCGGGCCAACAACTAGCGGCGAGGGCTTCAACGAGCGTGGGGCCCGGACTCCAGAGCGGCGAATTTTCCATCGCCCTGCCCGCTATTGGAAGACGTGCCGTAGTTCGCGAAGCCTCGATGGCTTCTAGGGCTGTCGAGAGCTGGATGCGTGACGTTGGTGTTGCAGTCTTGTTCGGACCGCTTCGTGAAGATGTGTAACATCGCACGTCGTGTGTCGGTTGTCGCTGTTTGACACACCTCAGTACCCCTCCGATAACAACCGTCAGGCTGACCGCCACTACAAGTTACCCGATCATGTCGGGTTGGCCCTATGTTGTTTCGCCAGCGAACGGCTACCAAGACAAGACTTCAATTCCAGTTGTCGACGCGGCGATATCTCATCTTCTCACCGCAGTCACATTGCGTCATGTCTGGTGGTCGTGGTCCAGCGAAGCCGATGAGCTCAATATGAGGCTAAGTGAATCTTATGGTTTTTCTGGTCGACAATTTCACCCACCGGGTATCAACGTACACTGAAAAAGAAAGTTACATACCGATCTTGTGGGGTGGTGGGTTGCTAAAATTCATTCACCAACATCATTCCTACTTAACATCGTTGGCATCTCATTTCCAGTTGTATCATATCCACATGCAACTTTATCTTCTTCACCTTGTCTCTCCTGCACGCGCCCATCATACTTTTCCGTAGATCCCTAGTACGCAACTATCAGACTCTTACTGGTAAGCAGTATTGCGTTTCTCAGAATAAATGGTAGTTTGGATGAGGATAGGTAAGTTAACTTCAAAGGTTACTGCAAATGCTGAATGACGCTACGCAAAGTCTCGAAACTCCCGCACGAAGGAGCATCCTCACGATGTTCTGTCGAGCTGCCTTCCTCTCTCGACCCCAAGTCGAAATACAGCCTGTCAAGCACTATATGGTGGTGCTTTTTCGGAGTCGTGAAGTGTACAACCTTGACGTTGCGCGTCCAGCAAGCGAATCGTGTGCGCAAACTGATAGGTGGTTGCTGCTCCCACTCAAGATACCCATAGAAGTAGTTTAAATGATAAAGATATCTATAATCAGTGTAACTTATTCTTGTAGACGTTATCCGGCACAAAAACATCTTATCCTTGCACACCTGCCACCTTTCGAAATGTCCTAAAACAGAAGAGAGCGAAAACATATAAAATACTCATATATCGACTGTATGCTTAAGTAAGTAGCACGTGTGAATGGACAAACGGTAGATAAGAGTGCCTTCTAATACCGCCTACACCTGCCCCCCGCTTTGATCCTTCTACATTTACAGGTGACAGACAGAACGAATTTATGACATCTGGCCCCGAAATTGTTATTCGTAGCAACTACATCGGTTTGATGAACATGAGAGCCGATGTACTCCTGTTGCTGAACTATCAGAATACCTTCCCGTGTCGATGTGTTATGAGAAGAACCATGGTTGAGAGCATACAGTATATGACCGCGCTTGCGCAGAAGAGATATGCAGGTATCTCTTGGTTCAGTTCATCTCTGTTCATAAAATATAAAATCAACCCCGGGGAATGAGTCATGATGATACCAAGAAGAGTATAACAAACGATGACTGTCTTACACCCTTGGATAACTCTTTTGCGCTTTATTCCCATAAGAGACCCTAATACATTCCTATGTGCGCAGCTGATATCCTCGAGCAAGATGAAGAGCATGATCAGCATCCAGACAGTCAGTGATAGGTAGATAGGAATGTATCTAAGAATAATCGGGCTATTAGGAATAAAGACCACGGCCAAAAATTCAGGGCCACCCAAAGCACCAAGCATCAAAGTCGTTGTCGCGATGCCAATGGAAATAATAACAATGAAGTAGATCATTGAATGGGTCCAGCTGGAGTCCTGGTAGAAATCACGATCCGGATGATCGCGTTCTTGAAGCGATGGGATTAACAAGGCATCGCTATGATCGAACTCCGAATAGCTAGTATGAAACTGCACGAGCGCTATCGAAAGCGCGTTGCTGGGTTGCTGGACTAGGATTATCAACGACATGTTTTTCCTCAGCGAAAGGATAGGATGTACCTTTCAAGAAAGACTCAAAGACGGTAAGCAAAGGAGCTGCGAGGAGGACGAGAGGCACGACCTGACCGAAAGACCAATCGCTGGGACCGCTGTCAAGAATCGAAGCAAACTTCTTATGTTCCAGCTGAAGTACATGCAGTAACCTGATGAGGCCCCAACAAAAGCATCCTACCACCCAAAGAATCTGCTAGCAAGATTAGTATCAGTCATACTAGATTAGAGGCTCCATACCTCAATGAACATGGAACTCCATAAATCTAGCGAGATTCGAGCGGTGAGAAACAGTGCCAGAAGTGGCCGGTAAAGGAACAACCGTTTGAATGTCAAGCCCGAAGTTTGCATACCCATCTTTGCATAACTTCGACGAAGAAAATTTCGAGACTTTTCACTGCAGGTCTCCCTTGCTCGCCCAACAACGAATACAGATAGGGATTTGTGCAGCCGTATGACTCGGTAGAGAAAACCCCAAGTCAGAGAAACGACCGAGATTACCGTTGTCGAGCCCGCCATTGCGACGGTGCCTCCGTAGTCTTGCAGTGGATTCCAATAGAACTTGGGCCGCAAGTAGCAAATCGCATAATCTGAAGGGTACGGGCGGCTGTCTGGAGGATGACCATCCCAAACGTCTCTCCAGTCGTAGTTACCCGTTGGTATAGTAGCGACGAGCAGCATTAGCAACATAAGACCCATTGCAGCCAATCTACACTCGCGTTCTGCGGGCCTGTTATATAGATGATTGCGGAGGAAAGTTAGGCAAGAGAGATGAGTTACGCTCGAGAACCAAGCGAGCAAGACGATGATCTGCCAATGGAAAGCTCGAATACCGCAGCGTAGCTGGGCATAACCACTGATAAGGATGGATGTACCAGTAATAAGCTGGAGGTCGCTCATCGATTGAACACACTATGCTCGTTAGCAGAAATATGAAGTAGAGGAATATACTCAACTAACCTTGACGAAAAGTGCTTCTAGGCGAGGGTATGCCCTCGCTTTTGGTAGATTTAGGACGGGTCTTAGCCATGTCCTGGCTTTGGATGGAAGACCAAGATAGGTAACGTCTATTGGATTCGGTCGTGGGTTGCGGGACGCGGTCGCGCCGGAATCGTTGTCTTTACGAAATGGGTCCTTTGTCGGATCGTGCGCAAGATGATAATGGAACACCAAGATCAAGACGACAATGCCTGCAGTAGCTATATATCCAACGAGAACCTACAGGCCATTAGCACGATTGAAGTGGACTCGGTCTCTTACAGAGGCTTACACCAACTCCAGTGATGTCAGGATAAGGACACACGGGATTGTGAATGTACCGCAGCGAACAGTCGTAGTGACAACTATTGTCGCACGCCATGTTTGCCGAAGATCTGTGCCACGATAAGGCTGGGTCATATATATATGCTCGAACGGCCTGGACAAGAGCGGGGACTCGCGAGGCTGAGTAGATACCGCTGTCACCTAGCCAAATTTGTTTTGGCCAAGTCCGCAGCATGCAACGCCAGGGCAAGCCCCTTAGCCTCAACTTATTGAGACTTCAGTCAAACCCAATGACTGTGGCGGTACAGAGTTCATACCCCAGTAGCCTTTGAGCGTCAGTCCAGTAGCGGTGATCTATGATCAGCAGAATGTAAACCGGTGAGCTTGTCAAAAGGCGATTCGCACAGGCTGAAACACAGTGACCCAAACGAGTTCCAGCGAGGCAAAATCAAAACGATTCAATCGAACGGGTCCCCCAAGCACAAACCAATGACCGTGTCCGTAGAAGCCAGGCGTCTAGCAGATCTAAGGGTACATCTGCACCTCTGTGGCACAGTCTGGGAATACTTCGAAGATCCGTTCATGGATACTGGCCCCCAATTTTCGCCCCCATACGCCGAAGAACAATGACTAGGGTCGTGCTCGACCCTGATTGGACCTCTAGAGACTCACCACTCAGAACATAGAGTCAGCCGGGGTTGGAGAAAACACAGTAGTAGTTACGAGCACTCACCATAAAAGTCACTGGTTCAGTTCACGTGTCTTCGTGCCCCAAGCGTCGCGCCTTCCTGCGCTCCCGTCGCGACTGCCCCACATACTGTACGTCATTCACCACGAACCAGCATCAACACACAGCCATGTACTCACAATGGCTTCACCATCGCCAGCCTTACCCACAAGCCGTACTTTCATAACCCAACTCTTCTACTCGCTATCAACACTACCAAGTGACCAAGCCGCCGCTGCTACCAACGATAATGCCGAAACCAACACCAACCCGCTGAACAACTTATCCGACGCGACGAGGAAACAATTGCTGAGCTTCCAAGTAGTTTTCCCGACGGAATTCGTACCAGCGTTGGATTTGTTAGATCGGCGTCTTGTAACGCGTTTCCATATCCGCAATGAGGAGCAAGTGGCCGAGCTGAAGACGGTTATTGATGCGGGAGGCCAACAGCAAGATGTACAGATGATGCAAGACACAACAGTAGAGTCGGAAGCACCACCACAACAACAGCAGCAGCAGCAAGAAAACTCCCATACACGCACAACTCCAACCCCCACCAAAGAAGCAGACCCGACGGACAAAGACAAGACAAATCACTTGAACAACAACACGATATACTACGTCCGCTCCGCGCAACAACAACGCTCCTCACGCTTCGCCACATCCTACGACACAACAACATACTACCAAGTCCGCCTCCGCGCCTGGAACTGCTCTTGTCCCGCATTTGCCTTTTCCGCTTTCCCAGCTACCACCACTACTGTCACCACGAGGCATGTTGGGAATGAAGAAGAAGAAGAAGCAGCAGCAGTCCACACCCCATTACACAACAACAACAATTCAACAATACAGCAGGAGGTAAACAATAACAAGGATAGCAACAACAACAATGCCGACAACAAGTGGATATTCGGAGGTATCAGTCTCGTTGGGAAAGAAACGACGCAACCGCCGCCCGTGTGTAAACACCTCCTTGCATGCGTGTTTGTGGAAAGATGCAAGGGATTATTTGGGGGGTTTGTAGAGGACAGGGAGGTTGGTGTTGAGGAGGCGGCGGGATGGGCTGCTGGGTGGGGTGATTGATTGTTTGGTATTCTGACTTGGAAACAGTATATATAAACCATGGTTTGTAGCTACCACCTGAGCAGGTGTCACACACACAGACTGTTAACAATCTCGGTATTTGCATTACAGCACAAGGGCAAAAAGAAGACGGGACATGCCGTTCATAATATGATAACTCCCGAACAACCAGGTTACATCAACAGCTTAGCACAAACGGCAAGAGAAAGAAAAAAACAAGACATAGATGGAGCTTATATCATGCTTCTTGAGTCATATCATTTCCAATCATGCTGTCATGTCGTAACATAACATTTGGGGGGGAGGGCCCAGGTCCAGCAGAAACAAGTCTGCTTCAAACCATGGGGTATTCTAACGTGGGGCGGCTCCGAGAGAGTCTGGGGGGTTCTGTATATAATACACATATGCCTATGCGCCCAAATGGCATCATGGGGCACAAAACATCCTCGTGCCTCCTACAGCTCTCTCCCGCGTCGTCATCATCATCATCATCCACCTAGCTCGCTTTATTTCTTCGGCTCCTCCTTCTTCTCTTTACTCTTGTCCCCCTCCTTGACCTCGCCATTTGTCGTCTTGTCGCCGCCCTCCTTCTTCTCCCCCTCTTTGCCCTCGTCCTTACTCTTCTCCTTGTCCTCTGCCTGCTGCTTGTTCTGTATCTTATTCTCAATCAAATCATGGAACGCAGTAATCGCCCTAATCAAACTAGACAGGTAAATCGTCATGAGCTGGTCATTTGTCTTGACACTCATCGCGCGCGCAAGCTCGCCGTTGTCACCGCCATCGGCACCGTTTGTTGCCGCCGCCGTACCACCAATGGGCGTTGGCTTGGGTGTAGAGAGGTTGGGGAGTAAGTTGAAGACGTCTTGGAGGTTGCCGAGGATGGCGTGGTTGACGGGGAGGTCTTCGTCGAGGACCTTTTGGAGGTATTGGCCAATGTCTCGTAACCGTAGGTGGAGGCCTTGGAGGGACTGGAGTTGTGAGGTTATACGTGTGGAGAGGGTACCGACGGCGACGTCGCGGATATCGCGGAGGAGATGTTCGACTCCAATCTCCTCGGCCTCTTCGGCTTCGATTATTGAGGGCGTGTGGACAAAGGTCTTGGAGGTGGTTGTGCCGTCCTGGGTAACCTTGTTAGCATTCGCCCTGAGAAGCAACATGGTAGATGGTGCAATGTCGACTTACATCCTTGATCTCCTCGACGGCAAAGTAGGCATCTGTCGGGACGCCGACCTCCTTTGGCTGTACATCGATGATGACGAGCAGCGGGTTCGGCGTGTACCGCTTGAACAGCTCGTTAACCTCTAGATCCGACGCCCGCAGCTTAGGCCCTGTGTGATACCAGCCGATGAGCTTCTCCCGCGCGTTGACCTTCTTGAACATGTCGTTCATCGACTCGACATAGTTGTGATCTAGAAACCATACCGACGGATCCTTTTCGTCTTCCTCGAATGGTACTGTGCGTGTGTCAGTCAGGCGGCAAACTAGACAGTGGAGGGGCCGAGGAGCTACGCACCCGCAAAGCTGTTGGATACTCGCACGTTCTTGCCGTCGTTCTGTCCGAGAAGAACACCGACTACTCTCCTCTTTGTTCCTTTTGCTTGGCGGCCGTAGTGGTCTGCTGCGGAGAGGAGGACGAGAGGCGCGACGGAGACGTTGCGGGTCACGAGCGACAGCGTCTCGGCTGTTGTGGCGGGCATCTTGGTGACGTGGACTCAGTATCGCCGGGAAAGAGGTGCTGAGAGGGTGACGGTGACGGCGACGTTGGTCGAGTTTGTTGGGGAAGGGCCGTGGTTGTGGTTGTTTGATGCGGCTCTGTCGTGTCCAAAAGCTTCGGAACTGCCATGGTGATAGTGGGTCAGAGCTCCACGCTAGCCATTCAGTGCGTCAGTGGGCGGCATGCATCCACTCCCGATTGTTCAGCGGTCAGGCAAAGAAGTCGAATATTTGGTATCTGAAGAAAGGATAATGTACACAAAATGCTCAATGGAAATGACAAAACCCAAGCCCCCCTTCTTCCGATCAGTCCAGATAGTATCATAGCGTGGCGGTCGGGAAGTAGTACTGATCCCACAGGAACTCATAGTCCTCAATAACACCGCCAACCATATCGAGCAGAGGCTTGCCCTTCAACTTTCCAGTGATGCTGTGGATCCAAGCCCTGTCCGTTGTTAGTCGCCAATCAAAGCAGATAGGCACCAGACTTACTTGGTGATGTTCTCGTAGAAAGCGCCGCGCATTGCCCACCACCCCAGGGACCAGCCCCGCTTGCGCAACTCTTCCTTCTCCAGTCCAGTCAAGCCCCTCAGACCTCCGGCTAGTCGCTCCTGGAAGTCTTTCTTGGCGAGTTGCCTGGCGCCGTACTCCATGCTGACACCGATCAACCACGGCCTCCAGCTCTTTCTGTCGCCGCTGAAGTGTTGCATCGCCAGCGCGTAGACAACCGGTCGGAGAATGTACAGTGCTTCGGCCAGCTCGCCCTTCCCGCTGACTCGATGGAGCAGTGCCTTTGGGGGCTTGATGTCGTCTGCAGTCAGTACCTTGGAGAGAAGGTAGCTGGAGATATCCGACGAGTCTGGTAGGCTCGGCATGGACAGGCCAGTCCTAGGCATGGCCCAGTTCTCTGCCTCGACCGAACGCTCGCTCGGTGGTGTGTCCATGCCGTCTGCCGATGCCGACGACTCCTCGAGTGAGCTTGGGTCAATCTCTCGTTGTGGGAGTGGCGGCGACAGGAGTGGGCGCGAGTTGGTCAACCGAAGCAGCAGCAACCTGCATACTGCTTTGACAATCTCCAACAACACCACGACGCGCCATCGCACCTTCTCGCCCTTGCGCTTCGCCGCCATCTCCCATAGCAGCTCTGTATATTGGATCATCTGGAGCACCAGCGCGATGCGCTTGTATGTGGGCGAGTTCTGCGTCCAGAACTTGGTATAGCGATGATGTGGGGTGAGGGGCTGCCGTCGCGTTCCGGGCATCTGTGCCATGGCTTTCGAAAGGAGCGAATCATGGTATAGGGAGAGCACTTGAACGCCGCTGTGTACTGTGGCTCTGTTAGTCGTGACGGGTGCGTGACGGCCGGGCGCAACCTACTAGATTCGGATGCGACTTCAGACTCTCGGAAGCGACCTATGCATAATCAGCAAGATGCATGCGTGTACACGTCGAAATACTCTACCGGGGATGATGTATGTCAGTGACCGCAGCGCAGACTCTATCTGCGTCACGGCGCTGCTGTTCTTGGTGATGAAGTCCGAGTACATGCCCAGCCATTGCGACGGCATGGACAGCACCTCGCCCGTCTTCTGCGTCGCTTGCTTGTACATGTCTTGCAGTCGCACTCAGCAAAACGCGCCGAGATGGAGCGATTGCGCGACGTCGATGTGGTGGATGCCGAGGTATGCACGTGTAGATAGGAGTGATGGGCGAGGGTGAAGTCATGGATCCATTATCGCGTGCGCTACTGAGTACCGAGGCAGGTGCGGCTCAGCTACCCCGGATGTTCCTCTCCACTCCCAACGAGCACGCTGCTCCCCTTTTCCATCTACTCGTAGCACCTGACGCACGCCATGGTCCCCCGATAACTTCTGCCTTGAGTTGTGCTATGCCAGTGTTGCGAGACGTGTCTGTAGCCCTTGATGGCGTAGAAAAGGGCGCTACCTGGTCCTAAAAGGAAGGTTGTCAAACATGTGACTCCGCGTACGCAGAAAAACGCGTTACACGTCCACCAACAATCTTGTCTCAAATACACAAACATTCCTCCTTGAAGTATCACAAAATCAATCCTGTTACTGGATTCTCTTTAGTTCAAACTTCCCCTCCTGACCCTCAGCTTCATTATCCCCAATACGTATTTAGAAGAGCTTGCAGCATGGAGGACAAGACATCAGACCGTCTTCCCGTGCCACAACTTCCCCTCAAAGAAAACGATCAACCACTCTTCGCCTCGATCAACGCTTTCGTCCATAACTACATGTCAAAGTATGACAACTCCCACGACTACAACCACATCCTGCGCGTCCTTTCCAACGCCCATTACATTCAAACGTATGAACGCGTTAGCAACCCTTCAGTCAAGTATGACACAACAGCCCTCTACCTAGCCGCCCTTCTGCACGACGTTGGCGACCACAAATACGCAAAGCTAGGCGAAGATGTCGAGAATCAGATCAGAGACACCCTTCTAGCCCACGGCGCAAAACCGGAGCTAGCCGACAAGGTTCAGACGATTGTAAAGCACGTCTCGTACACACATGAAGTTCGCAACCCTGATGCCGTCAAGGAAGTACTCAAGGTACATCCTGAGCTAGGCGTCGTACAGGATGCAGATCGAATCGATGCTATCGGTGCAGTGGGTATAGGCCGGTGTTTCTCGTTTGGAGCAGCCAAGATGCCAGATCAGCCTATGGAGAGGGCGGTGAGCCATTTTGAGGAGAAATTGTTCAAATTGGTGGGGATGATGAAGACGAGAAAGGGGAGAGAGATGGCACGGGAGAGACATGCAGTGCTAGAAAGGTTCGCCAAGCAGTGGAAAGAAGAGACAAGGTTGACTTTCAAGGTGGAGTGAGTAGGGACGTGATGCTAGGGGTGTTGGGCAGAACATGTATAAGATGGAACGGGGTCTGTGTTTGTGTTTGGTCAAGACACGGCGAGTATCTGGATACGATCTTCAATGGCCTTTTTGAAACAATCGCCTCGACATTTTCGTGGATACTACTGCGTTTCCTCGGGAAGTCTGACATGGTGTCGAAAAAGCACAGCACCAGGTCTTACTGCAGTATGTGTGTGAGGGGCCAAGCATCATTAATCGAACGAGGGACAATGTCGTTTTTGTTTTTGGTTCTCTTCTCGATTTTGGTCATGTGCACGTTCAGACAAGGTTTCGGAATGGACTCCTGTAGAAAGTGGTTGATCGCCAAATTTGTGATGGACTACTTTACATATCTGAGTAGTGTGTGGGGATGTCAGAGTGTGTCCATTTGGCGCCACACCTATACGCAAAGACCGTACACGGGCGTGGGAATAAGGGTTTGCGGTAATACTACAAAGGGGTTCCAGGGTCTTGTAGAAAGGGTAGAGCATCGGGAGTCTAGAAGACCCGGGCTCGAGTACCGAATGAATGACTTGCAGCAAAGGTATGTTCAACGGCTAACTTTCTGAATCATGACGACATCTTCCAGAAAGATGTGGGATAGTCGTCTTCCAAGGGTTTCCCAATATACTATGTGTGTCATATCTAGATGCAATTATCGGTCACTCTAGAGGCACTGAGTATACTGCGACTGGACGGCCTTCTTTACCGATGAGCATACCTAGATACACGGGCCGAATAAAGTCATGTTCGATCCATATGTAAGCCACAAGTGGAGTGCAATGTAACGTCCAAATATCCTTGCTTTGCTATTGGCTGCGCAATAGGCTCGCGATGCGGCTAGTATCGAGATGTAGCGGGGCTATCGTTTGTGAATGCAACTTACAACCTTGCATCTATTGGACATGCCATGTAAAGAGATCCCGCGGCATCAATAGACAATGATGGTGGTGGTGGTGGATTGTATCAGGGACATGTAGATCAGGGTCCCCGGAACGAAATCCCAGCCAATAAGTGCTGCTCAGCGTGTATCTGTAAGCTTACCAACTCCCATCTAGAGCGTGTACGCATGTGCTCATGTTACCAGACCATTTTAATGTTCGCCGCGCACTCCATCTGTCCAGTACGCTTGTCCACTACAACTAGTTGAACTGTATGTGGATGGCTACGCCAGTGCAGTCAACTTCGCTATCCATAGCATATCTCCGTCAAGTGACATGTCCGACATGCACCGATGATGCCACTAACGCACAGTCCATCCAAACGATGGAATCTGGAATGCGCGGAGTAGGTAGTCCGAGAGAACCACGTTCATACCACCAAACAGGATACGACCGTGAAATCGCGGAGACGGTAAGGGGCCGTTTCGATAGTGGAGACATGTATATTCTGCCCATGTAGATTCAGCCGCGAAAACTTCGATGCGGCTAACTGTGGTCTATGCAATGCCATGCTTAAGCTGAACCGTTACTACAGCAGGATTTAAAACGGCAATCCGGCATCTGATACGCCATCGGAATTTCTTCATCGTGTGGTATTCCCGCCCCATTCATCGGCCACCAAATCCCACCCTGTATTGTCTCCCCCTATTGCGGGTATAATGCGGACGCTACAAAGGGAAGACACAAGGCGCAAGCAATTCCAGAGACAATAATTGGAGATTAAGACATGTAATGAGAAAGTTCTTCGTGCTCTGTTTCACACAAGTCACAGCGCTGGAGAGGGATGCGCACAGCAAAAGACGAACTGCGTGTGGGCCTCTGATTGGCGGGCGGATTCACCGCATCCCAATGAACATCGAGATCTTCTAGCGCTGGTCTTGCTAGCATCGATATTCTAGAACCCCATCTTAAAAGATCGATGTGCACCCGAGTGCTTTTGGATCCTCAAAAAGAAAAGAAAATTAAATACCCATACCCATAAATTCTCCTTCTTTCGCTGTCTTTCGTGTAACAAACGAACTTTGGGACCCCTGTCTGTTCTTCTTACCTTTTTTTCTTGTTCTGCAAGAAATGATAACAGGCATGGCTCGTCCCCTCAGACCACTCCGTCCTGCTGCCATTCGTCCGCGCAACGAGCCGCTCCCTCCCCAACCCCGTGATCGTGTCGCCTCCGCATGCGACCAATGCCGCACACGGAAGATAAAATGCAACGGCGAAAGACCTACATGTCTTGAATGTATCAAGCGCTCCACCGCATGCCACTACGCCACGCAGTCAGCGGAAACACAGAACCAGGCCCTAAAGCGCAAGTTCAAATTGTTGCAAGCCGAGAACGAGGCATACACTGAGTTCTTCGAGTTGATGAAGACTGGTTCGGATAGTGAGAACCGGGAGTTGATGAGAAGGGTCAAGATGGGGGGTGAGATTGAGGATGTGTTGAATAGAATTAAAGAGGCAGATTTACTTGTTCAGTTGAATCCGAGAGTAGAAGATGGGAGCAGAGTGCAGTATATATTGCCGAGTTTGGCGAGCGTGGTGCCGAAAACGGGCATGTTCATGCCCGATAACCCTTATTTCGCTTCGTCGTCGGGGTCTCAGGCGGAGTCTTCTCATAGGAAGGGTTCAGAGTCGAGCGATGCAGCAGCGCAGTATCCAAGTCCGCCGGTGTAGTTGCTGTGTGGCGATAATTTGGACCGAGACAATTCCAGAAAATCGCGAGACTGGAGTGAGCGTCAGGCATCCAGAAGGAGCCCGAACACCGAATCCCCCTAGAAATGGTTCTTCCACGCACCACATGTTGCGAACATCCAGCCGCTCGACATTACCGGTCAGAAGCAGACTACCCAGTAAAGCTGTGGTAGAACAACAGGATAGCTGCTCGTTCCGTAGGTCTTTTTGTCTTCGGTTTTGGATCGACTAACAGTTTCAGCATACTCACAAGAAGCAAAGCTGCTCGGCGAGCGTATAGTGTTGTATCGGGATACAACGTCATGTACTGAAGTATGTCTTTGCGTATGATACATCATACCTAGCTGATATACGCTTGTCCCGAGAAGGGCATGGGAAGACTGGAGAAGTGGAAGGATATCTCATTGTTGATGCCCGAATCACGACCTCGTAATGGAGGACTACGAGCGCCGAAAGTGATAACGAGCTTATGGTCTATGTTATGCTATAGGAAACACGTATTCACTATATAGACACGTCTTACTGGCCTTCGCTCGCACCACGCGTCTTCGTTTCCCAACCCATTACTTCACTCTTTCGCCGTTTCCTCACGCGCTGTAGGATCCACGCCAGCATCAAAACAGCAATCGAAGCAGACTCCGGATCTGTCAGAGGAGTGCTACAAAAAAACACGCGTGAAATCCGGGATCCTGGTGATACGACGAATGGGGGGCGTCCTTAGCCTTCTAGGACATGTAGGTGACGTCCAAATCTGGTTGTGCGACAATGTTCATGGCTGCAGAACTTGACTTTCCTTCCAGCACGATCATGGAGCCTCTTTCACCTTCTCTCCTCCATCGTCGTTCTTCCAGGTTCCTGCATAATGATGCGTCACTAGTTGCGGCGGCAGCAGTTTCTCTTCCTCCGGCTGATACGTGTTCGCAGACGCCGCAAACGACCTCCCCGGCATCACCAAGACATCCCCTACCAATCTTGGCCGCACAAGCTCCTTCATGTCATATGCATCGACGGTTCTGTTGAGCACGCTTCCCAAACTCGTATACACACTGCGCGTCAGACGCCGCGGACCAGTGAAGTCGACCGTATCGCCCATCATATCCATTGTGATGTTATTGACCGAGACGTCAAATTCCGCAGTCTTCTCCTGCAGTGTCTGGAGGATATCGTCGATGACTTGCATCATGTGTGGCGAGCGCGGTTTGGCCATTATAGTCCAGCTCTCGAATTGCCGCTCATATCTGCCCGGCCAACCCTGGTCAAACTCCCATCCTACCACGAGCGCAGCCTTGTCCTTATAAATTTCCGGCACCCACTCATCGATTCGCACATTTTCTTCGCACGAGACGTCTAGGTCGGACCAGACTCCGCCTTCGTTCCAAAGCAGGACATAGCGCAGAAAGTCGGCTTTGTAAATGGGTATGGGTAATGCGAGGTAGGTGTCGACGATATCTGGGCGGGAATCTGCAAACGTCTTGCGGATGTAATCATCGCCGTCGTCTTCCGTTAAGAAGCGCGCTTCATAGTCGGGATTGTTTTTGACGCAGCTGTCGGTCCACGCTTGTGTCTCTTCGGAAAGACCGTTGGGGCCTAACTTGTACCAAATAAGTTTGGGGATGCTGTTAGGTTGTGGCTGCTGCGCAATCGCGGGCGCTCCCGGCGCACGGATGATGAAGCGAGCCTGGACGAAAAGAAAATAGTAGACCAATACTATTGTACATATCGCGATGAACAGGTAGTAATTGAGCGCCTTGGGTAGCTGTAGTGACCGCGATAGCATGATAGAGGCTTAAATGAAGGACTAGAGAAAAGAAAAGGAGAGTGTGAATCCGGAGAACGAATGTAAGACGTTTGCTTACCTTTCTCCAGTAAAGGGAGATCCTTATAAGACCGATAGCGAAGCGCCGCAATATCTCCGACACGGCGGTACCTGCATCTTTCACTCACTTCGGATGCAGTCGTTCTATTAATTCCCCGTTGGTGGCGCTTAGGTGTTCGCATCGCCCTTCGCTAGATGTGGCACGGCGCCATGAACCAGGGTCGACAAGATAACCCTGAACCACGACTAGTTCCGGGAAACCATTCACCAGCTGTGTTTGGTGAGTGGACTTTCGGACTCCGAACGCGCTTCTCTTCTTATTTCCATCATTGAGTTAGCGATGCTTCGACCCAATAGCTCTTACTTGAATGCCTCCTCCTAACAGAGAATGCGGACTGATCGCGGACCTTACAAGAAGCCTCACCATCATCTCGAGAGCAGGAAAGGTCAATACTAAAGGCCAGTGGCAGGAGTACGAGCTCTGGGTGAGGTGTATTTGATATTTTCCATCTAGTTAACTTCCGGGTTCATGGCCGCAATAGGTATATCCTGAGGTTTCAGCCAGCGATACGAAAAGTACAAAGAAATTCCGTTTCATAAGCCACATCATGAGAATGCGCTACAACCACCTTTTGATCTATTACACTGTGAGATTGGCTAGCATGTACGAGGACTCAAGTACATTTACTCATACTCAAAGTCACTTTCTCATCCAGCTTCTGGCTTACGATTTCATCAAATGTCTCCTTTCCTTGGCCGGTCGTTCATCGATTGTTATTATGTTTAAGTGAACTCACTCTAATACTGAGGCCAACCCGTTTTGCCATGGCTCGTCCGGCCGCATATGCTTTGCTCACTACGGTCTTTGCACGTGCGATTAGTGCCAGTTTGGAATTCGTCAGTCCGAAACCTTACAATGCAGACGACAACGTTAGCGACTTTCGAACATACCAGAAAGGTCAAAGTATGATGGTATTATGGTCTGGAGGCGACCCATTGGAGAATGTCTCGATATCACTGGTTCAACAAGACTTTCACAACTTAGTGTATCCAGAAGCGCTGCGGGGTATACATTTCTCAGCTCGATGATAGATGGAACACCAGCTGACTTTTGGTATCAGTGAACTTGGCAGGTGTGAAAGGATTTGAATGGCTCGTAGACACGGACAGAAATCTTACAGATTCGAACTTGTTCTCACTCGCTATTACTGAAGGAAGCACCCAGAGCTCAGCCAGCCAATACTTTTTCATCGAGGAGGATTCCGGTCAAGGGAGCGATTCTGACTTGTCGTCGTCTTCGGCGATATCTCCTACAGCAACGTCAAACGGCGCATCATCTGCAACAAGGACGGCAGCCTCAAACTCAGCATTCCAGTCAACACTAGAATCGACATGGATCTCAACACAACACGAAACAGTGTCTACATTAGACAAGACACAGTCCTCAACGAGAATTCCAATATCAACAAGCTCAGACCTGCCGACCATAGAAACAAACGGACCTAACCTCCCCACCGAATGGATCATAAACGACGGCTTCCCGCTGGGAGCGAAGCTTGGTCTCGGCATAGGGATACCCGTAGCTATTGTCCTCGGGCTTTTAGCTGGATGGCTGATCTTCCGTCGTCAAAAGAGAGATATTGCGGGGCACCAGCTACCCACTAGCGTGAATGGACAACTTGAGCCCGAAAGAGGTCGTCACAATCGTAGCATAGACAGGCATGAAGCGCCAGATCTAGGTCTTCACGAAGCGGCAGCTACTCATGTCCACGAAGCACCCCCAAACCAACTCCTGGAGATAGGGCAGTCAGAGGAGCAGGGTTTATCGAAGCGGAGAGGCGAGGTAGACAATGATTCTACGCTTGAGTCGGTACGGTATGAGATGGATGCCGGCTCTCCCATTGAAGCTTACAATCAAACTGTCAACTGAGGCGGATAATTTGTTAAGACTGATATTTGACATAACAATCTTGTAAGATCAGGTATTGAAAGCGATCAACGTAGTCTTCGAGTACACACCACGTTCATAACATAACGCTTCACTTCTTCTCATCAAAAGTGCCCATCCCGAATCAACTCGGTCATCACAATAATGCATCAACGTATCGGATCCACAAAACAGCAGAAAGATTGCTGCTCTCTTTGGACAAAAAGAAATGAATCAGGTGTGACCTCGAGGCGATTTGAACGCCTAACCTTCAGGAAGCTCCAGGTGGTACTGGAATCTGACGCGCTACCATTGCGCCACGAAGCCTGATTGGATACTCAGTCATCACACTTTGAATGGTAACGTCCACGATCCTTCCGAAGCCCTGTTGCTTGGAGAGTTTCTCTATATTCCAAAAAGTCTCCAAGTCAATTATGGCTAGACTTGGCATTGAAAGTCTGACTCTCCTTAGGAGATGCCACACGTCCGCTCATAGATTCACACCGGAGCAGTGGATTATATGTGTAATCCCACCTCCAAGATAACCACGCATAGGCCACAGACTCCATTTCCGTTTCTATCTGCATTACAACGACCTCTAGTTGAGTTGGACCTGAGGAGAGAGTATGCGTCGCGCGCGCATTACTTCTTCTGAGTATATACTAAAGAGCCCCAAATCGCGTATCTCCGAAGTGTACTCTCTGGTTCCATACGCTCGGAGGCCCACCTCGACCGACACAGAGGAAGGCGGTTGGTGCTGACTGAGCCCCACTGACACGTGACGTCCGCGCATTTTTTGCAAAAAAACCAAATTCCTCACTCAACACCACCACAATCGCGACACTCACGACGACCTGTGCAACTGCAAAAATGCATCGGCCGGGAATCGAACCCGGGGCTAGCCGAAACTGTCCTGTGAAGGATGGCAACGGCTAATTTTACCACTAAACCACCGATGCGAGGTTTGAAACAGCTGAGATGGCTGATTTGATGGAACTATTGGCCTAACCAGGGGTATACATACCCTTGATGGACCACAGAACTTCCAACATTTGTGTCGAATGCAGCCTACATCCACAAGGAGGAGAGGAAGCACCACCAGTGGGCGAGGGAAATTGATCTCGTCGTGCTCCGCGTGACCGGCATGTCGCATGATATCGGCGACGCAAAATATCAGACTAGTGAAGAATAGCGGAGTCAACACCACCCGTTGATCCAGTTCCTCAGTGTTCTAGTTTGCCAATCTTACATCTGACGACAGGATACATATCTCTTCCACCAAGGACATGACCAATGAAGCATATGCCAGGGCCTTCGCGGATCATATCCTGCCTTGCGCATTGTACAGGACGCAGATCGTCTCGACGGTCTTGGGGCTGTGGGTATGAGTCGCTTGTTTGTCCACCGAGCTGTGGATCAAGTCCGGAGGAACGGTTCCATCGCCAGCGGCGTCAAGCCTATCGAGGCGAGGTTCAGCGAGTATTAGAGGCTGATGAAGACGAAGACTGCGAGAGAGGTTGCAAAGGAGCAGTATAAGTGAATGAAGGAGCACGTCATTCGTAGGTGGGCGGTAGAGGCTGATACGGGTACTGATTAGGTGGCCGGTATGGACATGAACGATTGCGTCCAGGACAAACTCGTGCGACTTGAAGACAAACATGTACACTGAAAGAGGCTGCACTACTGCTCTTTCAACGGGGCGAGGCATTCCCGGCTTTCTGTAATGTTCAGCGGTTCCTGCGCTTTCGATTGTCCAGATGGCCTGCGCTTGATCAACCGCATAGCCTGCTCGAACAAACCCAACTTCTTTTCTTTCTTTGCCCCACGCTTGAATGTGCCTTTCGGCGTCGCACCATGTAACTCAAGTAGCCTGGTTACCTCCTTGTTATGTCCAGGCGCTACTAACGTATCTTCCAAATGTTCAACAGCATCCAATGCTGGGACGGACAACCACCTCCCCTCGTCAGCCTCATGCCCCAGCTCCTCCAAACAAAACCTCAGCAACGCCACATCACCGTACACCGCAGCGATGCCTACTAGATTTCCAGTATGGTTGCAATCCCAATGTTTGGTTTGCGGAAAATGCTCTACGAAGGCTTTGAACACTGGGAGGCCAGATATGGCGGCCTTGTCATGTGGGTACGCGAGGTCTCGTTCGTTGGGAGGCCAATCAGGGTTAGAGCGTAGGATGCGAGTGAGTTCCGCATCGTTCTTGTTAAGGATAGCAGATATGATGCTGTCGTCTATAGAAGGCCAGGGCTGTTCGATCTGGTGTGGGGGTGTTGTCATACTGCGTGCTTAGATGAGAGAGAGGGTGGTTGAGTGTGTGTTTGTGGTGCAGCCAACATTCCTAGTCTGGTTTGCATGTCCGGATGAGCGCTGTACTACACCAGACTACTGCCTGACGTTGTTGACTGAGTACTTCACGTGAGTAGTTTTGCGTGCTTTCAGCTGCTAGAATAATGCCAGTCGGCGTTCCGAGCTACGTTCTCACAGCGAGATAGATGTCAATGACACTTGGGCAAGCCACATCTGTGTCAGACCCCGCACTTTGTCGAGGATAATCTAACGATATAGCGTACACGATTTTGCAGAGGTACTGCAACACGAATGGGGTCACGCTGAGGGCGTCTAGGAGAATGGCATGAGGAGTCTACCGATGCATTACAACGTTGTCAGCAACACATTGGGTTGTCGGGTTCATCGCATTTGCCTTACTCGGATCTCGCGTTGTGCCAAAAATAGGCGTGCAGGGGTCATGATCGCTTCCAGCCGATAGGGCGACCACGCTAACGTTTCTAGGCCTACGGGACTCCACATCAAATGACAGTAGATTCATGCCTGGAAGGCCTAACCCAGCGCACGACTTGCAAAATTACCGGAAACGCGCTCGTATCATTTGCAGCTAATGAGTAGTGCCGTAGAAGCTCGGGATGGAGATGGGCGAGATACGAAAGTGACAGGCACACAGACGTCATTTCCCCGTGCCAACGAAGAAGCTTCAGGCTGCCCTTCCGATGCCACTAAAACGCCGTCGAGTTTTCCACTGCAACTTCCCCACCAGGCCTTCCATCAGCGTCCTCATTTACCATGTAACGCCATCGTGCACTAGGGTGCTCGCACGAGAACTGATCGTCGGCACGTTAGCAGGAGATGGAGATTTGCTTTTCGTCGCGAGCGCAAGGGTTACCAGTCTTTTGCATGGTAAGCTCGTGTTAGGACCAGGATGGCACACCAGCAGAGGATCGACACAGGGTGTCCTGCCCCGAATCCCGGGTGGAACTAGGGCAGATGAGTTTTCGTTCGTGTTGAGTGGATCGAGGGAGTATTTATGTGTAGGACGTGCGGCTGATGCAGGTACGGGAGTGATGGATGCAGCCAGGGAGGCAAATGTCTCGTATTGGTCGTGGTCTTAAGAAGATAATCTTCCCTGTGTACGACATTTATCTACCTACCTTGGCAAGTCTTTGATCGTTCCTGCCGTTCAGTCAGCAGGCGCTATTACATCCGGTCGTTGCCTATCTACGACCACCTCCCCTGGTCAACTTGAGACGGAAGTGACATCTCACTCTATACACTCACCATGAAGTTTCTCGTTTCCCTCACAGCAGGTTTGCTGTCCATCGGCCTGGCCTCCGCCTCACCAGCTGCACCGCTCAACAAGAGAGCTGTATCGACTGACGGAAGCTGCGGAGGAACAAAAGGCTTCACTTGCAAGGGCTCTTCGTTCGGAAACTGCTGTTCGCAGTACGGATGGTGCGGAAGTTCGGTCGACCACTGCGGTGCCAGCTGTAACTCAGCATTTGGCACATGTACTGGCACTACTACATCAAAAGCAACTTCAGTAACGGTCAAGCCCTCTTCGACAAAAGCTGCTCCAGCTCCTTCCTCCGCGCCCACCAAGAAAGTATCACCAGATGCAACATGTGGTGGCGCCAATGGCTACACATGTCTGGGTTTCGCTGAAGGCAACTGCTGCAGTGCGAACGGATGGTGTGGTTCGACATCCGCATACGTGAGTATTTGAAACGCACACCATAACTGGACGTATACTGACTCTGACAGTGTGGAAGCGGTTGCCAATCTGGCTTTGGAAACTGCGGCAGCAACACCGGCTCAGGATCCAGCACAATCAAAAGCAGCGCTAGCAAGACTTCCTCAACAACCCCATCATCAACAGCATCTGGATCTGCTCTCCAATGCTTGAATGGAAAGAATGTTCCTTACAAGATGACCTCGGATGCTGAGTACTCTGAGCTTTCAGAGCCTTACAACCTGCGCGTTCCCTTCAAGCCGGCTGTCATCGTTCTTCCGACCACCAACCAGCACGTTCAGGATGCAGTTGTATGCGGTGCCCAAGCCGGTCTCAAGATCCAGGCCAAGTCAGGTGGACACTCTTATGCAAGCTTTAGCTCCGGTGGCAAGGATGGCGCCATGCAGATCAACCTCCAGTCTTTCCAGACTATCAAGCTTGACAAGAGCTCCGGCGTTGCTACAGTTGGCGGAGGAGTTCGTCTCGGCAACCTCGGTGACGGCATCTACACTCAAGGCAATGCTGCTGTAGCCCAGGGTACCTGCCCTGGTGTTGGTATTGGAGGCCACTACACACACGGAGGTTATGGCCATACATCGCGCAACTGGGGACTGGCCATGGACCAGGTCATTGGAGCCGACATCGTTCTTGCCAATGGAACCCTCATCAAAGCCTCGTCAACACAATCCCCCGACATCTTCTGGGCTATCAAGGGCGCAGCCGAGTCCTTTGGCGTCGTGACAAAGTTCTACCTCCAGACACGCGCCGCGCCCGCTGGCATCACATACTTCCAGTTCGCCTTCACTGGAATCCATGACTCTAAGAGCGTCTGGACCAACACCTTCTTGCACATCCAGGACGTCGCGAAGAATGCTTCCGTCGTCGACAACCGCGTCTCCTTCGGCATCTACCTCGACAACTACGGCTCCTACAGCCTATCCGGCGCCTTTTTCGGATCGGTCTCGGAATTCAACACCAAGGTCAGACCCGAGCTGCTCCGTACCCTGCCCACCGCCGAAGCAACCGTCGAGTCCATGGCCTGGTACGACTACATGGTCAAAGTGTCTGGCAAAACCAGTATCAAAGAACCCCTCACCGGCTACGACGAGCACGAAGACTTCTTCGCCAAGTCAGTCACAGTCCCTGAAGCTAGCGGTCTGACATCAAACGCCCTCAACGCTCTGTACGATTACCTCAAGACAGCCGGCTCGACAGAATACTACATCATCATCAACTTGTACGGCGGTCCCGGATCAGCGATTAACAGCAAAAACACTGATTTCGCGGCTTACGTCGACCGTGATAGTCTGTGGGTGCTACAGAACTACGGTTATGGAGGCGCGTCGATGAACTTTATCAACGGCATCAACAGTGCTATTATCAATGCGCAGCCGCAGACAAGCTTTGGTGCGTACTTGAACTATGTAGACCCGAGTTACGATGCCGCGACTGCGCATAAATTGTACTATGGTGATGCGGTGTACAGCAGGTTGGCCGCGTTGAAGCAAAAGGTTGATCCGGCACAGGTGTTCTGGAACCCGCAGGCTATTGGTGCGTAGAATTGGTTAGTTGGGCTTGTGTCAATGGTGTTTATGGGCGTTTTTTTTTGGACAGTAGTTGGAAGAGCTCCTCTTGTACATGTCGGATGATTTACAACTACTTTACTGTAGTAACTATAATGATACCTCTTGTTTCGACAGATTGAAGAAAAGTGGGCTACTAGACATTTTGTGATTCGAGTGTAGTTGCTCCAGTACCGGAAGCAGGTATCAGACGCATGAACTAATGTGGCGCTCAGAATCGGTCTCATGCAAGAGTTCTGTGACTGAGTTTGTGTTGTATCCTATATCTGACATGTGCAGTGTACGTGCGAGTGGATGCGATCGACATGGCATTCAATAAGCACCCCAGATGGGTATTGTATCCACACATGGCCGCCTGTCACTTTGGCTGCTGGGCCGAGAGTTTTGACCACCTCAAGGTCTACAACTTACATGCCCAGCCGAGCTGTGATATCTCTACCATGGCTCGGCGTCTCCCCGCGCATAGCCTGCGAAGGGTATATATCCTCTTCCACACTGATACACGCGTCGTGACCTGGACTCGTAGCACGATGCTGTGCTCTTCGTGGTTTGTATAACAAAATTGTGAACAGAACACATGGTCATCCACCCGCCGTCTTACTCCTCTCACCACCTTCGACCAGCTCTTCCTCTCCCCGCAATTCTGCCCCCTCTTCGTTATCAGCCATACCCACGCCCTCCACGCCTTCCCCTTCTCCCTCCTCTCCCTCCTCCCCCTCTTTCCCCTCTTTCCCCTCTGCAAGCTTCCTATACTTCCTCCTCGCCTTTTTAGCACTACTAGCCTTCTTCTTACTCTTCTCCCTCGCCTTGACCCTCGTTCGCGCACCCTCGCCCAACTCCATCTCCTCAATCCGATCCTGCAGTATCCTCCTCGCCATCTTCCTGTTGACCTCTCTGGACCGTGTGTCCTGGTATTTGACTACTATGCCAGTGGGTATGTGTTTGAGTTGCACAGCAGAAGAGGTCTTGTTGATCTTTTGGCCGCCGGGGCCTGAGCCTTTGAGGAAGTTTTCAATGAGGTCGGTGTCGAGGAGGGGGGTGCGTGGGGGTAGGGATTTGCCGCCGTTGAGGAGAGTGGTGGTGGTGGAGAGGTAGGCGCATTGGATGGGAATGGTGGTGCTAGGGAGAGGTGTGGCGGTGGTGAGGCGGGCGAGGGACGTGATGGAGAGGAGGCGCATCGTGGAGTTTGGTTAAACTAGGGTTGCAGACGATTTGGGTGCTGCGCCATTGGCGATGGAATTAGCATTGGGATTGTCCGTTGGTACAAAGTGGGTTGTTGGAAACTTCGAATAGTGTTTCGCTGGTTATCGATTCGCGCGTCATAAGGCTCTCGTCTGGAGCAATGCGATCAATTGCAATCCCTGCTCCGAATCCACCGGTCCCTGAACTCCTCATCTCCCCGGCATCATCTACACCGCGCGCACGCCCAAATCATCATTACACGACTCTACAGCTGCGATACCCTCATACAAGCTTTTTTTTTTGCGCACACAAAGCATTCCTCTACGGATTCGCAAGTCTATGCTTGATACTACAGTCCTCTTGGCCGCTTTCCTCTTAGCCAGCGCATTCACGCTCCTCCTCGCCGCAATGCTTTACCCATCCGCCCTCCTCCGCTGGTTCCAGCGCAAGAGGTACCAATACGAAGTCACATTCTCACTATACATGTTGACTTCGACCGAGAAGTTCATCTTCAGTACGTTGGCCCCATTGACTTGTCGTCGCATGCAAAACCGCATCTTGTCTTGTTTTCTCGAATGCGGAGATTCACCGCCCCTATCCTCTCTCTCTCTCTCTCTCTCTCTCTCTGTGAACGCCACACTGCCTCTGCACACACACACACATACTCTGCCTCTAGTACATGCTTGCAGATTTGAAAAACTAACAATTTCGACAGACTCGGTACTCTTTCTCCTCCTCTCCCTTCTCATAATCGCCGCGTCGCTGTACCTCCCCGAACACCTGACTATTATCGCGAACCGCATGTCTTACTATCTTTCTGGCAACCGCGACGCGCTTGCCAATTCCACACCGAAAGATGTCGGGATGCCGAATGCGCCGTTGGGCGCGGGTGCCATGGGGAATGGGAGGGGCATGATGGAGTTGTAAGGATGGAATGTCAACAGGGGGATGGTAGGGCAGAGATATGGGCTTGAGACATCGATTCTCGAACGTTGAGCATATGTGCATAGTGACGGGGCGCAAAGAGGCGTTATATCTGCTTTTCCGTCGGACGAGCCAGGGCATGAATTATAGACGTACTAGAAGTATAGTAATGTTAATAACTACATCACAAGGTTGCTTCTCATTCTTCGTAACCCCCCATGTGTCGCAGCCATGTCTCGTCATTCTGACAGGCCTATACGGAGGCATGCGCATTAACAATATGAGTACGTTGTTGAAAGTATCGAGGCGTGTATGCAATGACCGTCTCACGTGGGCGATGCGGTATGCACTGTGATATGCATGACGCACGACGCATTGCGCACCTGGGAGCACACATCACAATCATGTCACGCTCTGACTGCATGATTCGCATGGTACATGGGCGGCTAGCGTTTGAACAGTGAGGTTGGACGATGCCTGTGAGTCATGTTTCTGGCCTCCAGGCCCAAGGTTCTTTGGAGTGGTGTGAAGCTGTGTTGAGACTGAATAGTAGTAAGGGTGTCTCATAAGTCTGCAGGTGTAGCGATGTCTGCAGTTGATGCTGGATTGGACGTAAGCTGGTACGTACGCGATTGGAGTAAGACAGAAGTCCACCATCAAAATCCTCGTTGCGTTGAGAAGTGATATCTATAAGTGAAATGAGATCCGACAGGGAAACAGTACACCACGCCGTTTGCAACGCGAATATGATATAAAGTGATCAAGGACCAGCGCCGAGAAGATGAAAGAATGTCAATGTATGTTCCACCCAGTAGTCATGGTATCTTGCGAAGCTGAAGGTAAACACCCGCCAGATAAAAGGATTGTCCCTCTCAGATCGTGTTCTTTCAATCAGACGCGGACGTATGCACGGTTGTCGCAGTATAAATGTTGGCTGTGGATTGGTATAGTGCCAGGGCAGTGATACCGTTCAGTTGCCAAACAGAACGCGTACCGCATTCATGAGCGCCACAGTAGTATAATCGCTGACCGCAACGACAGCGGGAAAGCTATCCACCGCATTGACATATCCTTGGGCAGTAGCGTCATCATCAACGAGAAGCAAGATAGTCGGAATATTGGCTATAGTATTGTTGTGTACTATCTTCTTCGACGTGTCTAGTGCGAATTTTAGTTGCCGTTCAAAGGCCTGTCCATGGTGGTTGATCACGTTGGTAGTGGCGCAGATGACAATTACTACCGCTCCGCTGGCTGACAGAAAGTCGACATGCATTTCTGTCATGCCGTAGTCGAAGCGGTATGGAACGTGTCGTACTTGTCGTGGCAGGGCTCGGCCCAGAGGCTCGAAAGGATCTACGTCCTTCGCCAGTGTTGTCGATGGGGGATGAGGTACAAATGGGGTGAAGAGCGTGATGATTTCTGCTTCATTCAGGTGTCGCAGCCGCTCGATAGTTTCCGTGGGACAGCGTACGATCCTGGCGGCGTTGGTAGATGAGATTTGTGTTGTCTTCGATGCGCAAGAGGTGGATGAGGCCATTTTGAGCGGTGTGTTCTGGTTTTCGCCAATGACTGTTCGACTGTCTCCAGGCTGGTTGAAGACAAGAAGACGATACTGAGAGTTGTAGGTGGCCCGGGCGAGACAGAAGACGGTGAGTTATGCAAGCATGCTCTACGACAGCTTAGCCCTGAACTTTTGTCTACTCAGCCTTTAGCTCTCATGGTGAATCAAGTATTGTCCCGAGTGGGAAAAAGCACCGCAATGACGCTATACCCGTTGACGTACCAGTCCGAAGCGAGCAGCCAACATGCGTTGGGTGCTATACTCGATAGCGAAGTAGAACGCTCAGGATGTAAAACCCAGGCGTAAAACAAAGCAGCTATCCAAGGTTGCATGTAGCCATCTCAGAAGCCCTCTGATGAAGTAGCAATGTTGTGTGGTCATCGATCGCCGAGTGGACTGCAACCTTGCTGATTGTGCCTGACGATGCGAACACCCTGTCTAACTAAGGACAAGCTTCTGATGTTAGATATCAGCACTATTGGCAGCAATAATGGGGTGGTACCAGAAAGAAGATGAAGAATGTAGTACAAGACCTCGGCCATGCTGTCTCCGCGTGTAGATAGAGCAGTGCATCCCCAACCATAATAGGTGCGAATCTTGCTGATTGGATTACGCTATCGAGTTCGTAGCCTTGAACGGAACGACAGAAGCGTTGCCGAGGCGTGTTGGTTTATATCAGTGAGGAGCACAACGGGCGTATGATTGCATGGCGACGGTTGCGTCGGGTAGTAGCGGAATCGTGTGTACCGAGAATAGAAGACGCCACATCTGAACGTCGATCCAGGATCCAGCAACAGTAATCTTGTGAGTTTACTGACCTGAAGAGGTTGAAGGGCGATCCTAAAGGCCAATCGGCCGGCCTGATGGAGAATGACAAAGATCCAAGGGAAGCCGTCCCGCTCGACATGGAGCGAGCGCCAACAACCAGGTCGACAACATAGTTCAACATCCGTTGCGTATAGACCACAGGTCAAGGGAAGTGTAGCATGCGGGGGCAGTACGATTCGTGTCAAGGTTGCAGAAGGCGTGCTTAGGTTGATCGTTGACCTGCAAGGCGACCATCCTTTTTTGACCAGTAGGAGCCGCGCGGGCCGCTTTCATTACACCTAATGCTTCTTGTGTAACACAACAGGTCGGTTCTGATGTGGCAGCGGGCGACAACTGCGATGCATGCTCCAGTGATGGCTCGGACATGCGGGTGATATCTGCACGATTAATTGAATCAAGCACAAGTAGCGTGAACGAGCTGCGGATAGCTAGACCGGCTTCCGCGCTGTTGTGTGCCCAGACTAGAATACTAGCGATGAACACCAGGTCTGCAATACACCAGCTGGAGGTTTGAGTCAATGCTGATGGAAGAAATGTGGGTGGAAGACGGGTGAGATGCGCGGCGGTCGTTAGTGGGGCTTGCTCGCTTGATCGGAAGTGGGAAGGCGCGATCAGGGTGTCAACAACCATCGCGACAACGCGCCCACGTAATCACCAACGGCGCATACAACAGGCTGACCACTGTCTTAGCATATGCATGTTGCACTGACAATGTAATGCTATCCGTCACCTGTAACTTCACATCGACTTCGCTCCAGGCCCGCTACTGATGGACTCTGCAGAAGAGCAGCCGACGCTGCATGAGACGCTAAACCTACTGCATCAAGGTAAGTGTCGGTATGCGGCTATGGATTCCATTCAGGAACAGTGCTTACACAGGCCTGCAGCATCTAGAACGACAGCAAAGCAACGTACAATCAAGGTATCTAGTATAGTCGATGTCATCTGCCGTTACGCCTCAGAGAATGGTCTTGACCAGGATGCTCTCCGAGACATTGTTCAGCTCGCGTCGGTGAAGACATCACTAGACCAAACAACCATCACGACCTTGATCAAGAACCTGTATCCATCTCAAAAGGTCCCAAGCGATGTTGTCATCACCATCATTGGTGCTCTTGGGCAGGGCAAGGGCAAACCGTCACCAGGTACACAAGACAGCCTTGTAAAGTGGCTCATTATCATCCACGAGATTATCGAAAGCCCGACAGTGCTGTCTCGCTTGTACGGCGTGCTGTTTGGCATGCTCGATATGATCAGCATAAGGTGTGCCGCTCCAAGCAGATACTACACCAATCCGTGCTAATTTAGAAGGACTTCCGTGTGCCATCTACTCTCCCTCATCACTCGCAGAAAGCACGTAAAGCCATTCCGGATACAGCAACTGTACGCATGACACCACTAGCAGGAAGAGAATTTCGACAGCGACGACTAACGCTACTACAGGCTCGAGCTATCTCGCGGCCTCGGTAATGAACCAGCGCTCCAAGGTCTTCTCCGTGTTTATAAGGATTACTATCCAGATATCATTCTCGGTAGCACATCCACGAGCCGAAAGTCGTTCGCTCCGGTGAGTACCCGTCCCTCGTGTCACCATAGATGTTACCTTGGATCCTCCACACCATTCCCCCGCAATGCACCGTCACACTGCTGAACGCGGGCTAACTTGATAGCGACCGGATTCCGAATGGCAAGCCAGGATCCTCGCAATCCAAGAGGCCAGCGTGGCGGAAGATGACTCAAACGCGGATAGGCAGCACGGGTTCAAGGTGCTGCGAAGGAGACTCAAAGGTAGCAAAGAATCGGTGATTCCAGACGTGCATACCTATCATGCGACAGAGGTACGTGAAAACGTGCTCTTTTCACCATGAAAGCATTGACGTTGTATGACAGAACTCGGTAACCCTCGAGGGTATTGATGGTGTGGACGACTTTGTCGAAAAGCTCGACAGGATAGAGCCACCGGGTCAGCTGGTAGCGGTCCTCACGGACCCATTACTACAGAAATACATCGCCCTCAAGCCATCGCCGATCAACACCGCTCGACTGAGAACGTGGCTCGCAGCATGTCTAGAAGAACAATTCGAGGAATACCGACAAGGCACTGGGAACGCTCAACACCTATCTGAGATCCTCGATGGGCTACTGAGGTACGCTCGATTCACGAAGAAACTACATCGTCCAGCACGAGCCTTTCTCCTCAAATATCTGCCGGTATGGAACGGACAGCAAGACCGTGCTACTGTGTTGGGACTTGTCTCCTACCTCCAGGTTTATGACTTCAATGCGGACTATAGATCCTATTTCAAGCATATTGAATCTGCCCTAGCAACCCAGGGAATCTCAGCATACGCGACGCTAGTCGACTTCTACACAGCCCTACTGGTAAATCAGATCAACATGACTTCCACGGGTTCCGAAGACATACGAGAAGCGGGCCAGGAAGTATTGGAAGACATAATGGAGCATGTGAGGGACTTGTTCACCTCGGCTCTTCTATCCGTCCCACCAGGTTCTGGCATCGACCTCACATCATCCATCCTCTCCTTCTACGAACACCTCAGCGCCTCCTCGAACCCACACGTCATCCCGATCCATTTACCGCCTATGCATCTTGTCTACCTGCTCGCCCAAGACACGTCCGCGACGACTCTTTCCCGCATATGCGGCATCATCGGCACGTACAAGTCAGCCTTTGACGCGCATCCCAAGCCAGTCAAGGTATATTACTCACCAGAAGTTACCGATACGTTCAACCAGTGTCTGCGCGACTTGTACAACCTCGTATGGGTATCTCGCGGCCTTGTTGCGCAAAAAGACAAGTCAAAGGGCTTGTACTGCCATGACGGACTTCGCTCCACACTCGACAACTACCTAAAAACTGTGGACCGAAACTATGCTATTGCAGGTGCGTTTACCTTGTCATTCAATCCGTGCTTGACGTCGCTCTCTGCTGCGGCGTGGCGTGCGATGGAGAGGCGGGAAATTGGCAAGGTGGGCGAGGAAATGATCAACAAGTATCACACTGGACCTGTTGGTGAGAAGAGCCTGGCATTGCTTAAGAAGGAGGGTGGTGTGGGCGTGGACTGGGAGGGTGCAAATGGGTACAAGGTCTTTGTGTTGCAGTGGTTGAATGAGAGAGGGTTGGGTGGGATCAAGAGTTTGATGTTTGCTACTGTTACCAACTTGAAGAATACGGCTTCTGAGTAGCCGTCGAAAATCTATCGAACAGTTGCATAATGCAGTCTTGTTAAGTTTGCTCTTGGATCTGCGGAATAAACAGTATGGTCTCGGAGAGGGATAGATCCAAAGTTACTACCGCTATGATTTTGAGGAAGGTGACTTGCACGATCGCGAACTCAAGATGTATCCGCCGCTCCTTGTCCAGATCGACAATCGGCTTAGGCGACTGTGCCGCGCAGTTGTTAGGGCTGATAGGTATTTTTGGCCTGGGCTGTTGGATCCAGCTGGTCATCTATTGGTAAAGTCGATCTCTATTCGTGTGAGCAATGTAGGGGAGATACTGAAGGTGTTGCAGGAGAGCCGTAATGCTTGGATGGAGACAAAGGGTAATGTTAGTGTCGAGGACGGACTGAGGCTCAGCTGTGTTTCGGGCCGTAAGGAAGAGGGTCGCGCCAGTGGCTGCTAGAGCATGAGTGGTTTCGATACGCATGCCGTTCTCATCAGGGGGCTTTACTGAAAACAACATGTTGCTTAACGTGATGTAAAGCAGCATCCTTTCTTAGCAGGGTGCTTTACTAACATAACATGTTTACCTAACGTTATGTAGAGCGGCATCCGTTGAAGATCTACAACTAGCGTAGCTGTCGTTTTCTCCTATTCTAGCCTAGTGCGTCTCAGCTCCAGGGCGTCCCTCGTTACACTTAGAGGTGGCTCGACAACAAGCCGCTGAGGAGCGTCACGAAGCGAAGAAAGCGCACAGAGCTGGCTGCGCAACGAGTGCTCAAGAAGCAGCAACGCGACGCTGCGACTGCACCGAGAAGTTACGATGCATACGATAAAAGTAAGCGGGAAGCCTTCCTTACACAAGACTAGTTGAAATCCTAGAAAGTGTCGTTGTGTTGTTGTTACAACAAGTGGTGTCGACACTGGTCTTCTGGCTGCGTCTCCCCTACCTAAAGTTTCCAAAAGCGGCGGTACAAGCAAGATACCAGCGAGGTTGAGATAGTAAAAAAGCTGCACAAGTTTCTATATAGTGATATACTAGAGATTCTCGCGATAATAGCTTTTGCGCAGTGCTATACAGTATCATCTTTCTAGTTGTCCCACATCGGTGGGATGGCTTACATGGCGTACGGGCACTGTAGCGCCAAGTTCATTCCAGGGCGATTGGGACCCCGAATCGCGCCTCATACTGAACAAGGCGGTCATAAGGGCTGGGAGGGGTGCGATTTTGGCTTGAGACTCATTTGCGCGCGCTCTATCTGAACTGACGCAGTCAGCTCTGGAATAATATGGTCGACCGTGTTCGAGAGAAGGCTACAATTGAGCGTATGGCGGTACGTGATGAATGCAGTGTCGAGCAGTTCAAGGCCTCTATCTCGTCGAAAGTGTTGTTCAAGATACGAACACACACTCGCCGGAAATATAACTCAGGGAAGATGCAGAGTGTTATGAAAAAGACGAAGTGTTTTGAAAATCAGTGAGAACTAATGGTCATAAGTCCAGACTCGTGTAGTTGAGTGAAGATCAACGGAAGATTCGTGAAGTATCAACTGGGTGTGAAGGCGAGGTTGAAATAGCCACCTCAAGAATCTGGGGATCCGTTTCAGCTTGGAGAAAGACGGGTGGGGCCAGAGACCCACTTTGCGCAGTTAGCCGTTAGCTTCGGTGCATTACCTGTCCGATTATTCATCGTCCAGGGATCTTATAGATGAATGCACAGACCTGAATAGACTAGACACGCAAATCAGACGATCTGTATAGGGTAACTACTGTTGAACAAACCTCAATCTATGTGCCAAAATGATTCATTCGTACCATATGAGGCCCCGTAAGAGACGATCTCGGACACTTAGCATTGCGGGACGCACCGTACGACTGCTTGGGTCCTAGGATACTTTTAACGCTCCGGACGAATCGCTAGAGGTACGTATGTGTGACAATCATATGATTATACTCCTTGAAAGTACATGTGGACACTAGAGCAGCTGTTGTGGGGTCTGCTCTGCACCCAAACCTAAGTACACGATAAGGAAACGCATAATGGCATACATGAATGTTTGCTTTTGATGTAATGAATTGAGGAAAAGGTTTTTTGAGACATCGACTACTATATCTCGCTGGAATACTGCCATTCTGTTCTGTGTAGTTGTCATTCACAGCATGTGGTACTGAGCCTTGGCTGCGTCTGTGTTTCTGATATACCCTGTCAAGACTTGCCTAGGGAACCCATAATCTTCCGGGTACATTCGAAAATAGCAAAAGGTTTTACACTTAGCAATTTACGCTACAGGGTCGACTGCATGGTGACGCAAAAGATTTCGTCTTGTATCACCGAGCCAAATCCCCGCGGGTTCTTGACTATAAGAAGCGCCAGACTTTTGCTATCTAGGGAGCACTCTCATCAACGTTTTGATCAACACCTCTATTCGCAGATATGACGAACCCCAAGCCCTCATTTGTTCCTATGTTGGAATCGCTATCCTTGGATATGACCACGATGTCGATGCCAATCATTACTACAGTATCACTTGGTGTTGTAGCTCTGATTTCGCTCGTCATTATCGCCTCCAACAAATCGAAAATCCCTCTCGCGAATCCCCCAGACCGCTTCAAGACAGCGTTTTCTCGTCAACTTGAATTCATAACACACGGGCTCGAGGTCGTGGAAAATGCCAGAAAGCGATACGGCAAGCAGCCTTACAGACTAATCACCAATGTTGGAGAGATGCTTGTCCTCCCGCCTTCGTACGCTCAAATGATCCGTAATGAAAAAGCTTTACACTTTGGCACAACTTTTGCACAAGTAAGGCACACAGACCTGTTTTGCGAACAATGTCATGCTTACTCAGGCGGTAGGATTTCCACGGCTATCTAACTGGCTTTGAGCCTTTTGGTACCCTTGGCGATAAGAGGGATCTTGTACAGAAAGTAATCAAGAAACAACTCACTAAACAATTGAGTTCGTGGAGACTGTACCAAGTAAAGCGCAGCACTAACTGTACCACAGATTTTACATCGAAGCCACTCTCTGATGAGACCTCTTTCGCTCTCGATGTCGTCTTTGGCGATTCTTCAGGTATGGGTGAAATTGCGTACGTTTTACGCAGACTAACAGTTTGCTAGAGTGGAAAGAGACTAACATCACAAACGACATACTTAACGTTGTGTCCCGCCTGTCATCAAAGATTTTCCTTGGAGACAAACTTTGCCGCAATGAAACCTGGATCAGGCTATCAAAAGAATACGTCGTCACTGCTGTCGAATCCACGAAGAGTTTTCTTGCATGGCCCAGGTACTTGCACTTCATGATCCCATGGGTTTCAAAAGATGCCAAACTAGTCCTTCGGCAGCTCGATGGCATCCGCGCTATTCTTAGACCGATTCTGGAGGAGAGGGAGCTGATGAAGGCTGAAGCCAGAAAGATGGGTACGCCAGTTCCGGTCTTCGAAGACACATTGGAGTGGCTTCAGGAAGAGAGCCAGGGAGCTGCGTATGACCCTGCTGCATACCAGATGCTTCTTACCATCGCCGCCATCCACACGACTTCTGACTTGCTTAGTCAGGTTATTATGCGTCTTGGAAACGAGCCGCATCTTATCGATGACTTGAGGGCGGAGATTGTATCCGTTCTCGGCGCTGAGGGGTTTTCCAAAGCCTCAATCGCTAATTTGAAGCTCATGGATAGTGCGCTCAAGGAAACACAGCGAATGAAGCCGTTACAGATGCGTAAGTGATGTTCAACCTTCAATCTTCCTGGAATATCAGCATCTGGTTTACTGACTGTTGCAAACTAGTCGCCATGAAAAGAATTGCAGAGAAGAAGGTTGTTCTCTCCAACGGTCTTACTATCAACAAGGGCGATCGTCTTGCGGTGGATGCACACGCAATGCTTGATCCAGAGGTGCACCCGAATCCAGACAAGTTCGACATTTATCGATACCTTCGGATGCGCGAAGACACTAGTAATTCTACAAAGGCGCTCCTTGTTACTACTAGCCCCGAAAACCTCACCTTTGGCCACGGAATTCACGCATGCCCTGGACGTTTCTTTGCTGCTCTCGAGGTAAAAATTGCGCTTTGCCATATCCTAACAAAGTACGACTGGGAGCTTCTACCGGGATCAAACTTGGAGCCGTTTGTCCAGACTGGGGACCAGACGTGCCTTGATCCTAGGAATATGGTGCGCTTTAGACGTCGCAAAGAGGAGATTGACTTTGATTCTCTATCCTACAAATAAGCGTTATGTATTTGCAACCATTTGGTATCGCTTTTTATGTTCTAGGTACCGTTGAAAACATCTAGTGTTCTGAAAACCTACCTTTATAGAAATGTTATACTTGGTTGTTCAATCGCATTGTGCTGTCCTGCGTTGGCATCACCACTACTTCATTGTGATGGAGATTGTTAAGATAGTCTATCTGTAAAGACTGCGCTATCCCGATGACTTATCTGTCGATTAAAAAGAAAACCTAGACCATCTCCAAGACACGTTAGTTTTCAAGGACTCTCCGCACCACGGAGACCAAGGCACACATAACGGAGCAGTCGCGACGGGAACGCGGGAGTACGGGAAGGCGCGACGCTCAGTCCACAGAACCACGTGAGATGGGCCAGGTAACGTGATCCGGCAGCTTCCGGTGTCCAGGCCTACAATGACATTATCGACATTCTGATCTCACGAGTACGTATTCAAGTCTTGGTATCTGCCAGCGGGCACGTATATTGCGTCATTTAGCAGCCGGCTCTCCAATGCCCTTGCTTACATCGTATACGCTGAGATTGTTGGCCAATTCGACACCACGTCTTACTACGCACTGCGTATGTGCCTGCAGCCTGCTTCTGCTGACAGGTCGCCTCGCCGTCTATTTTCGGCGGTATTCAAATGCAATACCCATGCAGGGCGAACCTGGCGCCTGCATGACATCATCTCACAACGTGTGGTAATCAAAGGGACGCCAACAAACTGCTTTTGCGAGAACCATGTCCACCATGAAACAAGGTCCTGCAGCACCCCCCATTGTTGACAACTCAAACAGGAATGGCATGTCTAGCGGGGTCAGTGATGCAGGAACTGGTGCCCTGTGGAACTTGCGAAGATGGGGCAGCAAGTCATCTGGTCGCATTGTCCTATCGGTTCGCAGTCGGCTGACCAGATTTGGGAGGGCAGCGCTGGGATGCGCAGATCTACCCGCACGGCGCAGAAGCGCACATGGCCAGACCTTCTAGACTGATGAGACGTATGTGATGGTGTTCGATCATGGCGTGGTTTCGCATCGCCATCGATACGCTTTCATTCGCACGGGCAAAGTATATCGAGTCAGTTGTCGATTAGCATTGTATTTGCTTTGGCCGCGGAACCTACTCGGCATCGGTCTGGGCCGTGCAGTTGTCCGGCGGAACTATACAGATGAGTGAGGGGTATGGCGGAAGCGATGTTCCTTGAATGTCGATATGGAGCGAGGGCTGTCAAGGCAAAAGACGGTATCGGGCGGCTGAGGTCAGATGGCAATTTGGGCGGTAACAGCGCTGGGCGGGGAGAATACAAAGAGAGGTTGAGGGGTATGCTAGAACCCCCTCCCCCACAGACACGATAACGACGATAAGACACCCTGGAATATTCTAAAGGATGACCTTGGACGAACCGGGAGATGGTGTGTGGACTGATTGCCCCGTGAGCTGCTGTGTGCGGAGTTGTGTGGGAGGTGTTCAGATGATTGAGGCGTCATTGTGTAGATGACCTACTAGCTATTATGTCCTGCTGAGCTCGGGGACTTTCACATGCAAAAAGAGCGACATGAGCAATCGATAACACATGGGCGGGAACGTACCGCAGTTGGTGCTAACGATGCAGACATCGCCTGTCTACCCGCTGCGAGACATTGGCGTGCCCTGAGTGAACCTTCTAGTCGGCGCTGGTGCAATTGTGCAGCGCCTGCGCCAGTGGCGTTGGCACTACAGCCGCTTGAGAGAGAGGCCATGTCACAAGACCATGAACGGGCACCGCTATTCCACAGAACTCGGTGAGCAAGTCTTCGGTAACCGCCGCTGACGGAGAAGGGGGGTCAGATCCATGCAGAGACAGACCCAATCAGTGCGCCACTCGCCTTGAAAGGCAGTTGCAGTGAATTGAGTTTCTCTGGCAGGTCAAGCGCAGGGTCAGCTAGGATGTGGAGCATGCGGGATAGTCATGTTTGCATTATTGACGGCGGTCAGACTGCGCATAGCGTACGAGGCAAAGATGGAAGATGACGGAAGCGGTGACTGTCGACCGGAAGCGATGTGTAGAGTGGTATGGGATTGGGCGCTGCTGTGACACGCTGGCTGGGAATTGGGCGCCCAATGGTAGGGCAATGGTGGGCAGTGGTATGCAATTCGGTACCAGACAGATGCAATGGCAAGAGGCCAGTCACAAAGCTCATCAATGGCAGCAGGAAACGTGTATAGTCTACTCATGACGAGACAATGCAAATGTCGGGAATGCATTGAGTCGGCCCCGACTCGTGCGGGCTAGCCGGGTTTGCATAGACGGAGCGACAAGTAATTGCTCAGCAACTGTGCAGCTACAGTGACTCAACTCTGACTGCGACGAGCCCATTGCTCGCTCCATGTCCGCACAAGCTCCGCCTCAGGCGTCGCCCTGCAATTGGCCGCTCTAATTGGAGCCCCCTTCGTCTTCCTTCTATTCACTTCTTGGCCGCCCGCATTCGTCAGCTGCCGGCCGCGCGCAACGGGCGCTCCTCATATGGATGATGCCTGGCCTGGGGGGAGGAGGAGAGCCTGGCACGCGCCAACCGCACACCCTCTTTGTCTGGTTCGCTAGCACATGGGCCGCAGTGTCTCAAAAGCAGAGTCACACTGGCCTTGTTCGCAATCCTGTAGCCTGCTGAAACCCCGACGACCTTGGGTGGTGCTTCTTATAACTCCGCCGCCCACCCCGTCTGTTTCGGGACGACTAACCTACCATCCAATTCAACTCGTCCTATCTCCGCACTGTCAGTTCGCAGCTAGGGTTACTAATTCATCACTGAACAAGCTGGTCTAAGCAGTCGGTCGGACCATTCTGCCGGGTTCCACGGTCACGTTTGCGCCTGCTCGCACCTGACGATATAACTGTGGCGAAGCCGTTTACTCAACCAAGGCTGCCTGCCACAGCTTCCACTCACATACCTCGTACCAATTGAAGCATCCCCCCCCTTCAACCATTGTTCGCATTACCAACGCAGCATTTTCTTGCGGCTGCCTGGACGCAACCAAGTAGTCAAATACCGCTACCGCCCCCGACGTTGCGCTCTTACCAAGGACAAACTTCCCACACCCACACCCACCCACGCAATGGCAAACTCGCCCTACAAGACGCCCCCGAGCAATCGACTCACCGTTTCCTCGCTCCTCTCGCCCCCTGAGATGAAGCGATCAGAGTCGTTTGGCACATCAATTCCGCCTGCATTTATTCAATCGCCCTTTTCGTCGTTCAATTCAGGAGCTTCCAAGTCTGCCAACAGCCCCGACATGACCCTCCAGGCAGCAGCCGCGCACCGCATCGCCTACGCCTCTCCGCCAATCTCGCCATACGACACACAGGCACAAAAGGAGAACATGGAGAGCGCCGACGAACAATGCACGCGGGACCCCCAGCTGTTCGCTCCGGTCGATGCAGCGGCTCCCATTGCTGACATGCCGCTGTTCCCCGAGGAGTCATCCGAGTCAGCCTCGCAAGAGGCCATCACCGCGCACATGAACTCCAAGGATTACGCACAGCTAGAGAGCAAGCCGAGTCGCGCAGACTACGAATTGACCGCCACGTTCGTCTCCAATGTCTTCGCCTTGGCCAAGAAGGATCCGAAAGCGTGGTGGGCTCAGGAGCGACGCTTCGACAGCTACTACGGCAAGCCAACCGGCGTGCAAAAACGCTCGCCCTTGAAGAAGCTTGCACCTGCCCCATCGTCGCGGCCCCGCCAGCCCAAGGTCGCTGTTCCCCGGCTGCCTCCTCGCACTCCTCGCGCTGCACCCAAGGCCAAGCGCACGCCTCTCACACAAATCCACGACTCTTTCGACACCATCATGACTACCACCACCTCACCAAAGTCAGCCTCCCCCAAGCCTTCCCGACCAGCCACCAACCGCGACGACTCCGACTACAACGCGATTCCAGATTACTCGCCACCGCTTGATACGCTGCCCAAGGGCAACACCAAGATCCTCAAGGCTGAGTGGAAAGGGCAAGCGTTGTCACTGGCCGACGATCCCGATCGTGATCTTCTGCACGAGGCTGAGTTGAACCTCGCTGGCACGCTCCGCCTCAACTGCGCCACGTATCTTACGAGCAAGCGACGAATCTTCCAGGCTCGCATCGAGGCACTCAAGATTGGCAAGGAGTTCCGCAAGACGGATGCGCAGCAGGCGTGCAAGATTGACGTCAACAAAGCTAGTAAGTTGTGGCAGTCGTATGATCGTGTGGGCTGGTTCAATCCGGAGTACTTTCGCCAGTATCTCTGAACGATTCGCATCGCAAACATGGGATATATAGCACACGGTACCCTTTTTCTTTTTATTCCTATTTTACGTTTTCCTTGGTTACGATGCATCAATTTGTTCATCGCATCTTCGCGGCTCAATGTTCGAGTCCGCTTTTCTTGGATAAGACTGATATGAACAATACGGAGGGGACTCAGGGTTGTCTTCCTCTGGCATGATTTACGATGGGCGTTATGGATATCACTGTTGGCATGGATAGGTGTTTGGGACTGGGCACTGCTCTCCCACGGCGTTTTTGGGCTTCTCTACTACCATTTTGGTTTTATTCCACGGCATGCGATACCCCTCAGCTCACACCCGTTGTCGCCGCAAATGCAGGCTTTGTTATGAATTGGTAGCGATAGATCAGAATACAATCATGTTAGTATCACGACGATGAACATGCGCCGTGCATTGAAAGTGATTACTGCAATGTCTGCGTGGAAAAGCCAATTGAGCAGAGTAGTGCGCATTTGCTCCGGGTGTGTAATGACGACGAGTCCGTGATATGTCCGTGAGAGCGGTTCAAGTTCAGGGTCCCCGGAAGCGGGGACGTGTAAGCTCCGCAGGCGTGCAGGCGTGGCGCGGCCGCTCGCTCTGTCACTAATTTGGGACAACGGCTTGGCCGACCTCAAACCCGCGCGTTCTCACCAACTCTCTCCGGTGACGACCGCACAATCACTCCCTCCACCAGTCGACCGCCGAGTCGCGCGGATACACCACCATGTCGCGAACAGACCAGGTCGAGCATACCGACTCGATAAGCAGTCAGGACCCTAACCGCGAAGAGCCGAAGAAGACGAAGAGCAGGAGGCCGCCGAGTAAGAACAGTCCTGGGCGCGCACACATGTGCGCATAGTATGCCGGAGGAGGATGTACTGACGAGGGAAATAGATACCGCGTTCAGGCAGCAGCGTTTGAAAGCATGGCAGTAGGTGCAAGGCACGGAGACGCATTACCATCACGACTGACCGCGCAACAGGCCCATCTTAACGCCGAAGACCGTCCTTCCTCTCTTCTTCATCGTCGGGGTAATCTTTGCGCCCATCGGTGGGCTGCTGTTGTATGCTAGTGCGCAGGTACGAAGAGCCAAACGGTATACGTGAGCACAAGGGCGTCGATGCTGACAACCTCTCCCCCCCTCCAGGTCCAGGAGATCTCAATCGACTACACAAACTGCAACACCACCGCGCCCCGCCAAGACTCGACCAACTTCGACCCCACGGCCGAAAACCAGCTCGAATCCATTCCGTCCGGCCGCGTCTCCTCGACGTTCAAATCGAATGCCGACCCAGCGGCCATGTGGGGATGGGGCCGCGAGAACTACACGTTTGAATCTGGCGTCTCGCTCGAAACAAACGTGTGCATCCTGAGCTTCACTATCCCGGAAGCCATCAAGCCGCCCATTCTCTTCTACTACCGCCTCACAAACTTTTACCAGAACCATCGCCGATACGTCAAAAGTGTTGATATCGACCAGCTTAAAGGCGACGTCCGTAGCGCGAGCGATCTCAGCTCAGGCGACTGCTCCCCGCTCGATAACGACCCGGAAACAGGCTTGCCATACTACCCTTGCGGCCTCATTGCAAACTCCATGTTCAACGACACGTTTTCCAACCTGACGCTCGCCAATCCCGCGGGTGGATCTGATTCTGCTAGTGGCCAGAACTACACCATGACGGTTGAAGGAACGAGTTGGTCGCACGAAGGGGACTTGTATGGCAAGACCAAATATAAGCCCGAGGATGTGGTGCCTCCCCCGAACTGGCAGCAGCAGTATCCGAATGGGAGGTATAATGGGTCCTTGCCGGATTTGCACACGTGGGAGCAGTTTCAGGTTTGGATGCGGACGGCGGGGTTGCCGACGTTTAGTAAGTTGTATCAGAGGAATGATAACGATGAGTTGAGTGCGGGGACGTATCGGTTGAAGATTTATGATCGTAAGTTTTTGGATCTACTTATTCCTCTTTTTTTGCCTTCCTTCCTTCCTTCCTTTGTTTCTTTTAAAGACAAGACACTAATGTTCATGTGTGTATAGGCTTCCCCGTCGACAAGTACAGCGGTACCAAATCTATCCTCATCTCTACGCGCACCGTCATGGGCGGCAAGAACCCGTTCCTCGGTATCGCATACCTTGTTGTGGGCGGTATTTGCATCTTATTGGGCGCGGTGTTTCTGGCTACGCATCTCATTAAGCCGAGGAAACTTGGTGATCATACGTACCTTACCTGGAACAACGATCAGCCTAGCACTGCTACCACGACGGGTAGGCAGGGTGGTGCTTGAGAGGTGGTGTGTACACGTGGGGATATGAAGTGGACATTGAGCGTGGAGATGCGCGCTTGGTGAGCCAGGATCGGCTTTTTCTTGTTGATTGGGTTGGTGTCGTCTTTGTGCGTATATCACAAGTGTGTCTTCCTGGGTGGGTAGGGAGTTATGGTGTTTTAATGAGCGCGAGGACTAGAGTATAGTCTTTTTCTCTACGGATATTATGCAATTCCATTATATCATGCTTCATGCTTAGTTCCTGCTACTTTGACGTGTGGCACAAGTCCGCTATAGACAGTGTGCCCTTGTGCGGACGTCATAGTAGTATAGAGACTTGCCAAGACTAATCACATAGTAAGAGGCTCAGCCTATCCACGGACGAACGCGATCCATGAACTTGCTAACACAACTCAACGTCACCAAAAAACTATGCATCGCGTTGTCGTACTATCCTGTCATATCCTGACGCTCTCAGCCTATGAAATGGTGCTCTTGCGTAATTATGCTTTCTCAGCCTTGCACCGCCTTCTCTGGTGGACGCCACGGCGCATGCGAGCTGCGCCTTCTGCCTTGGGTGTCGGAATGCAGCCTGTCCCAACAATTAGCCCCCAGAAGCCAGTTTTTCTCTCTCTCTACTCTAGCTTAGCAATACGTTGTCGGCGCTTGCAACAGGATCGACAGCTACGAGATCTACGCCTTGCATGCGAAAGTTGTGTATTATTCATTCACTTGGCCTTTTGCGACGTTCCGAGGCTACACTCTACCGCCCGCACATACGAGAAGCAAGCACTTCTAGCTCGCTCTGCACACACACCACAAGATGCGGCTACTACACATTACAGAGGACGGAAAGCTAGAGTTTACCAAGGACATCATTCTTAAGGACGAAATCCCCCCCTATGCGATCCTTTCGCACACTTGGGGGGACCAAGAGGTGGTTTTCAACGACATGAAGAGTCTAGATGACTTGAACAATGACGATGCAAAGAGAAAGGACGGTTGGAAGAAGATTGATTTCTGCGCACAACAAGCAAAGCGTGACGGCCTGAAATACTTCTGGATAGATACATGCTGCATCGACAAGGCTAATCATACTGAGCTTTCAGAGGCCATCAACTCAATGTTTCGCTGGTACCAGAAAGCAGAAAGGTGCTATGCCTTCCTCTCGGACGTCGAGGGCAAGTCATCAGGAGGTGGATGCAAGTCTTCCTCAAGATGGAAGGCGGCTTTCAGGACGAGCAGGTGGTTCAGCCGAGGCTGGACGCTCCAGGAGCTTTTGGCACCGCGATCCGTTGAGTTCTTCTCTAAAGACGAGGCATGGCTGGGCGATAGAGAATCGCTTAAGCAAACGATACACGAAATCACGAAGATACCTATCGACGCCCTAACAGGGAGTAATCTATCCAAGTTTAGTATTGATGAACGATTCTCTTGGGCACAAAGTCGGCAGACGACCCGGGAAGAAGACGGTGCATACTGCCTGTTAGGCATATTCGCCTGCCACCTTCCCCTGATCTACGGCGAAGGCAGAAAAAGAGCTTTGGAGCGACTAAGGAAGGAGATGCCAGAGGCGTCCGAGAGGCTCAGCAAAATTCGCTGCTGGTTATCAACGCCTGACCCTTCCACGAACTATCACAAAGCAAAGAAGCAGCGGCAGGCTGATACTGGGCTCTGGCTGCTGAACAGCGCCCAATTAGAAAATTGGAAGACAGCGGCGGCGTCGCGGCTATGGCTGCATGGAATCCCAGGATGTGGAAAAACCATCCTGAGTTCCACTGTTATCGAGCATATGCTGCAGCACTGCGAAAATGATATCGAAAAAGTGACAGTCTACTTCTACTTTGACTTCAACGATTCGCAGAAACAGAATCCAGAACTGATGCTCCGCTCGTTGCTCCATCAGCTCCTGCAGTGCTTGGCCGTTACACACAAGGACGTTGACGCTTTGTTCTTATCCTGCCAGAACGGGGGAAAACAGCCATCACTGCACGAACTTCTGGACGTAATACCGAAGGTGATGCGGCAGTTTACACATGTTTACATCGTTCTTGACGCGCTTGATGAGTGCACACAACGCTCGGAACTGATGAGCATGCTTGAATCAGTGATTGGGTGGAAGCTTGACATAGTACATCTGCTTCTGACTAGTCGGAAAGAAAGGGACATCGAGATGTCCTTGGAGAGTCACATCGAAAAAGATAATATTGTCAATCTCCAGAGGAACATAGTGAACGAAGACATTTCACGATATGTTAGAAACAGGCTGCATGAAGACAAGGCCTTGGCGAAATGGAACAAGGACGCTGATATCAGACAAGAGATTGAGAAAGCCTTGATGAGCCGAGCTGGCGGGATGTATGTGTACTTCTCCAATTATTGAGTGGGTTAGGCTTAACCATAGTCTAGGTTCCGATGGGCTGCATGTCAACTTGATATGCTAGCTAAGAGTCGTAATCTAGCCACGCTGCGCAGGTCGCTCGCTAGCCTGCCACAGACCCTGGACCAGACATACGATCGCATTCTCACTGCTATACGCGAAGAAGACCGCGTATACGCAATGCGCATCTTGCAGTGGTTGACCTTCTCTGAAAGGCCACTCACCATCGAGGAAGTTGCCGAAGTGGCTGCAATCGATATCAAGGGCGAACCGATATTCGATCGCGATGAAGTGTTAACAGACCCGCTAGAAGCTCTAGACATTTGTTCCAGTCTAATCACTGTCACTGGTTCCGCAGAGAAGGAAGTAGACGACTTTGGACGACTAGCTGACGCACGAATTCTCTCTCTAGCACACTACTCGGTGCAAGAGTACCTTGTTTCAGACAGAATCAAGCTAGGACCAGCAAAACAATATCACATGCAAGAAGGTGAAAGCCATGAAGAGATAACGAAAGGCTGTATTGGATATCTCACCCAGTTCCAAGGACCGATTACCGACGCACAATTCGACATCTCTGCGCTCGCAATGTACTCAGCGGAGTTCTGGTTGTCGCATTTTCGAAAGGCAGGAAGTGAGACGGAAAACTTATGCCGCCTAGCGCTGATTATGTTTTCGACGAACAACCCTGCATATCACAACTGGTTGCGGTTATGTGATCCAGACCTGTTGGAAATTAGTGAATACCCAGATTTGGATCGAGAATTGGATGATATGGCAACACCCCTTTATTCCGCAGCAAGATCGGGCCTGTGTAAGATTACGGAACTTCTGTTGGACCAAGGTGCCGATGTTAACGCGCAGGGTGGGATGTTTGGGGATGCGCTTGCAGCAGCTGTGTATTCACGCCACACAGCAGTGGCCAAGTTGTTAATCGATGCCGGCGCCAACATCAACAGCACTCATGAGTCTTGGGGCACTCCGCTATACCAAGCTGCACAGGACGGTGATGAAGCAACGGTCAAGTTGCTAATCGACGCAGGTGCTGACGTCAATGCGCCTATGTCCAAATATCCTGATTGGGATAACGCACTCCAGGCTGCTATCGGAACAGCAGGAGAAGCCACAGTCAAGTTGTTGCTCGAAGGAGGGGCCGACTGTGGTTTGGACGAGCGACTGAAAGGCCCCATTCATTATGCTGCCCTTCGCAGTAATTGGTGCACACCATCGCTCATCAGTATCTTACAGCAATACGGTGCTTCGATAGATGCGATCGATATCGAAAATATGACGCCACTCCATTATTGTGCTCGTAATAGCAATCAGAAGGCCGCAAAACAACTCCTTGGTGCAGGGGTCCCGATCGATATAGGAGTTCGACGAAAGTCGTGGTCCTGGGATGGCGACACATTCAGTCCTGTTGATCACATGGACACCGTACATCTGATTCCAGAATCCATCGCAGTTGGCCTAACTCCTCTACACTTCGCAGCCTTGATCGGTAATCTTACGATGACGAAATTCTTTCTCGATCACGGCGCAGATCCCAATGCTCTTTCCGAGTATGGCGAAACTCCTCTACATCTTAACCAGCGCACCACACTCTATGGAACACAGTACAAAGATGAATGGAAGGATATGAATCTCAGGGTAGAAAATTGTTCAGACTTCTTCTATCAGCGTAAATTTGATACAGACTCTTCGACTGTCGAGTCTGCGTGTCAAAGCATACTTGATACATTACTGGAACATCCCAGTATCTCCACTGCAGCACAAGACTACCAAGGCGAAAACCTCTTACATTGCATCAAATATGGGGAACCAGAAAGCTCGACCTTAGTCCAGAAAATTCTTTCCCGAGGAGCCGACCCATCGTGTGTAAATTCGAGTCAAAAAAGCCCACTGCATCTTGCCAGGGAAGCTGGCGATACTGCATCGATCGTTGCTTTGCTTAGCACAAGTTCGCAAGCGGCATGGTCTGAACGATGCCTCCTCGATACATTCAATGACGCGCTTTGGAGCGCAAACCACGAGGTTATAGTCGCCATTCTCGAGACAAAAGAGGCACGGGCACTTAAGCTGGTAGCGAAGAAGAACGAGCATGGGGAGAATCTGCTTCACCAGTTGTTCCGACGGCAACCCATTCGGATCAAAATGGTGCAGGGGTTACTTGACCAAGGAGTGGACAGTTCAGAGCTTGATGATTTTGGTGTCTCCCCCCTCGCAAGACTCATCCAGAACGACCCGTGGTACGTCAACGTCTATGATATCTGCAGATTGCTCCTTAAGACTACAGGAACTGAGTCGTATGTGAACTGTAATGGCCAAAGCCTTGGACACTTGTGTGCTGCAACGCCCAACTTTCAGATCTATATGTTGGAGGCTTTCAACGACCACGGTGTAGATCTAGCAAGAAGAGACTGTGCTGGAAGAACTGTCCTCCACCTCGCAGCTATATCTGGCTGGCTTACTGAAGAATCACTCGAGTTCCTTGTGAACGTCATCGGCATTGACGCAAACGAAGAAGACGCACATGGTCGCACTGCCTTGCAATTCGCTATCGAGGAAGCTTCGAAAGACCATGGTTCGGATATTATATATCCTGCACGCTGGGAAAGAACCAGGGACATGTTGTTGAATCATCATGCCAATCACAAGAGCTGATCATGTTCATCATTCGCTCGGCTCTCCTGAGTATATGTAGAATCTAGCAATCTGGCCTTTTCTCAGCCGGAACTACCCAGGCGACAACGCTGCATCCCTTAGCCAAGCAACTTGTACGACCTACTTTGTATGCTCATTGCGTGTTCAATACTCTCGACATTAGGCCAAAAGTTAGGCCCTCATAGCACCTTCCAGCCTTCAGCGCCCCGCGCAACTGTCAGGACTGCAGGTTACAGCCTTGCAGCCATGCTGCAGCACACTCAGAGATTAGTGTATGCGCGACCTCTGCTAGCCGGCGCTAATGTCCTATAAAACATCGTTTAGACAGGTTTCTATTGCATCTAATGAATCATGAAGATACTCGATACAGACGAATGACTGGATGCCTGGTATGCGCAATGTGCGTGCCGGAGTGTCATTGTGTCTTCAAAGCGCTACCAGAACCCAACATGTGACTGAACGGCTAGCTACAGCGACCAGCAAAGCCTACTCAGATAGCTCAGAGTAAAGTTTCGTCACAGTTCGACTTATTGCCATGCTTTTAAGTTTCGAGCCCTTCCGTTGACCTCTCTACCCAGCCCATATGAGAATATCCCACTTTTACAACACTGATAAGTATTTCAGCCAGCATTTTGACTCTGCCGCTAATCCGCTACCAAAAGGCCCTCAAGCTTTTGGCATGGGGGGATCCTAGATAAATCTGAATCAGCAGATGCAGCGTGGACTTCACGCGCAAGAAGTCAGCTTACCATCTCACGTCTCTGTAGTTCCGGGACTTGACTTTGATCTCAACAGCTGACCTCGGTACGCCATCGCGTTTTCAGAGATGAACCGAATGCGTCTTTGACAGTCTTCAATGTCATATCTTCCTTGTCTTTGTCAAACCAAGTATCGACGTCGTATACCTGTATTTCCTGCAGGCCGGCGAGGTTTTGAATGACTCGGTGGTAACTATCACGAAGTCTTTCCGGATGCAGTTGGTCCTTGAATGCATGTGTGCTGCCGACAGCGTAGCGTCCAATGATGATCAGAACCTTCGTTGGCAGCTTCAACAGCCATGCTCTATTTGGTGTGTTCTCTCCTACCCCAGCCTACTACAATCATGTAGTCTAAGAGTTATAGTATAGACATAAAGAATCCAAGATCATACAATGCGTTTGATCTCTACAGAGTCTTCACTCAGAAATCAATGTAGACTCTAGGGTAAGGCATAGCTCTTGAGCATGTTCTACTTTTCCCTACTACAATAATGTATATTGAGATTTGTAGTATACATATAAATGATCTAGAAGCTTACAATTGTTTTAGTTCATATGAGGTTTTGTATTAGAAGTCAATGTATGCAGCAGCTACCTTTCTGTCGGATGGGGGTTTCAATGTATGTATTAAGTCTGATGAGCTAACTAAGATGGGAAGCACACACTATATACCTCGATGTTTGGCTTACGATACCTGCGACTGACAATATCCCTTGTTACCACTTTACCGAAAGATCCAGTGCTCTGATCTAGCCGTGATCAGACCAGGAGCTTCTAGCACTGGTTCATACTGCTCGAATGACTTCCGCTCGATGGAAGTGAGCCGGTAGACATGGCCTCGCTTGTGGAGTTGGCTAAACATCTCTCGCAACGGGTGCTTGCTCGGGATGGAGTTCGTCGGGTTGATGAATTCGGAGAGTGGTCCAAAGAACTGCATGGACACCTTTGTGCGAGTTGTAGCAACGACGGTACGGGGTAATTTCCAGAGATGACCAAGAGAACCGGCCATATATACTCCGGCATGAGCCATCCTCGACAGCGATATGACGCCAGCGAAGTCATATCGACACTGACCGAGTTCCTGTTCTTGCCCATGAACGAGTCGATGGTCACTATGTCGATATCGGCCAGGCGTTTCGCCAACACTTACTGTCGTCGTGATACAGCTGTTGCAACAGCGCTCTCTCACTCCCACCAAAGTACCTCAACCTGCGCGGTGTACTGTGTGATAATGATGGATGCTTGCCTTCAATGTGGGCCATGGGATCGACAACATCCTTCATCACTGCGCAAGCAGTCTCTAGTGAGTATGACGAGTCAGTCACGCCTTTAACTGTAGTGGTATCCAGTCTCAAACACATATCGGGCGGATGCAGTAAACTTGGGAAGTTCAGATGTCGGCTTGATGCCGGAGTCGCACATCTGCGGGTTGTTCAGGTCCTTGTAGATGACCGACATGGGATCATACTCCGTGAGCTCTTTCCATGCTTCAACAATAGATTCGACTTCTGAGTCTACGCCGGAGCTACAAATGAGCATGAAAGTGTATGGTGAGTTCTGCATAACGATGCGCAAGTCGTCGCACAGCTCGGGCATCTGCGTACGATGGGTGAGAACATTGCTCGTGCATGGAAGCTCGTGCATGGAAGCTCGTTGTGTCGGAAGCAGATGAGGAAGAGCTTGGCTCCAGACCTGAGGCTACCATACAGATTCTTGAAATAATTCTGTTCTGTGGCCTGTGGAAACAACTTGCACAGGGTCGATTCCCAAGTGCGGTCGGAGACGTCAAGGACTTTGTGCGATGGTTTGTATACGTCCAAATCCCAGGCTTCGGCACCGTCATCAGAGAGCTTTGGAACGCGAGCGTTTCGGTGAATCTCCATCATGTAATCTTCCCATTCACTTTTAGGAGGGTGCTGGTTGGTCGATCCGATGTACATGCGAAGCTGAGCATGCACAATGATCTGTCGAACTTGAGTCCACTGGCCTGCGTCGATATTCTTGAACAACTCGGAGCGCTTGAGTTGTGTAAAGTTCTTCATCAACAACAGCTCGGTCTGCGCCTTGAGCGCTGCTGCCTTGGCGGGGTATGTGTCTCGAAGTTTGTGGGGGACCTTGAGCTTGGAGAAGTTGTTCATCAGCCGCTTACACTCCTTCTCGTCATTGTTGGTGTAGATGACGACCGGTTTCTTCGAGTTGTTGCGTGACCAATTTCGAAGGACCAACGAGTGCTTCATGTTCACCAGATCTTCGACTGTCAAGACCGAGTGCTCTTCACTGTCGAACGGCAGGAGTGTGTCCTTGTCGTGAGGACGGTCAATGGTTACCTTGAGCTGTCCAATCGAAGTTGCATCGACAGCTTCAGTAATCTTTCCTCTCTACGTGGTCTTCTGATCGACTCCATTTGGATCGAAGCTGATGGTGACTGAATCTCCGACTACCAATGCGGGCGGCTCTGGATTCTTGTTGACAGAAAGCTGGAGATAATACGCTATCCAAAGTTTGGCTTTCTTGCTGTAAGTCCCTGGGACTGATACAACGGCGACACGACCAGTGTACGTATGTTTGCCCATAGAAGCGCGCTGCTCAAGAAGGGTACCGAGGCCGACTGATCGCTCGTACTCTTCGAAAGTCTCAAATGCATATCGGCATCCTCGAAAGCGAAGTGTGGGGTAGGAGACAAGGAGTAGATCGCTGCGAGTTTCGAATTTGTAGGCTGCAGATGTCGGCTTGATGGCAGAGTCGCACTCCGCGGATTGCTCGGGTCCCTGTAGATGGCCGACACGTGATCATACTCCGAGTACTGGGGAACCTATGTGCATACAAAGTCAGCATGAGTCCTACATGCACTTCAAGCAGCCATGACTTACCTTGTACCGTGAGTATGTATTCATCATGAGTGGTTGTGGTGTGGAGGAAGTGGTAGAATAGGTAGAGAAACTGCAGCTTGTGACAGCGGCGATTTGAAGAGGAGTTTGTGGATGGGTAGAGAGTAAGAGTTTGAGCTTCTCATAAAGCTATAGCCCTGTAAGTGAGTGACTGCCAAGACCGTACTAGTCCTAGTTGTCGAGGTGATTGCGAGGCCGCAAAAAAGCTTGTCGTGAAGGTGAAGGTGAAGGTGAGCTTGGTCTTTTTCCTGCTGCTGTTGGAAAGCTATTCCTTTCGGCCTGCTGTATACATCGGTCTAAGTACTTGGTACTAAACAAGAGAAGAGAAGGCAAGTACTTCCCGGGTATTGTACAATACAATATCTATTAGCGACAGCAGACAATGTCTCCTCCAGCTTTGACTATGCTGGCGGGTTGTGCCCGCCTATAATACCCAGCATTCTAGGACCCAGATTCTCCTGAAGTCATGGAAGCGTAATAAGAATCGATTTAGCGATGATTCGACCCGAACGATCGCTACACGAGGTTAGAATCAGTTTCTCAGGATAAGTGTGATGGCTCTCTATCCAAATCGGGGGATCAGTTTCTAATTCTTTCCAATTACATTACCAACCCTGGAGACGATGAATTAGTAACAGTAGGGCCAAGGAGCTAACTTGTGGTTGAAACACATGATATTGGGAGAAGACTAGACGGGTAAACATCTACCCAAAGCAGCTGTCCGTAGACAAAAAGCTGCCAACTCCAAACACCATGCCATAGAAGAAAAAAAATATCCCCTAATCCTGTAGCTGGGGAGAATATCCCAAGAGCGATAAGCCTGCTACCCATATCACCCATGACGATACCACACGCCCCGTCCCGAAAAAGGAACAAGGCAAACTCATATCAAAATAGATCCAGCGCCGACTCCCCCCTCCAATCACCGTCCCATACCCTATTGAATCTTCACCGCCAGATGCGCGTATTCGTAGCTCAAGCAGACCTATAACACCCTAAGTACTCCATCCCCTCAAAAGACATCAACGCTTTCTTCACACCTCTACCCTCTTCCCATTCAGTCTCAAAGGGGTAGAACTCACCGATTACCAGCCCCCCTCCTCCCCGGGAGCGGTGGTGGCACCAGTGGATTCCCATACGCATCTGTTCCCAGCTGCGCCCTGCAATCCGGACAATACCATTTCGCGCGGCGGGAAGGTATGTCGTCTTCTGTCATATTCATACAGGGGAGGTGAAACCACTCTTTGTCGCACTGTAGGACCGTTAGCCTATTGTCCACCATCTACCATCTACTTCGCCCTCGCTGCTGTCGTAAAAGTTGTAGGGGTTATAAAACTTACGTTATTGTCACAACTGATCATCTGCCCATAAGACACATCATCACAGATACAATACCGCGGCTCATCCGGATCAATCTCATCCGCCGCCTCCACCTCTTCGGAAGCCTCTGCCCTTCCCTCCGTACGTCTGTTGGTCTTCTTTTTATTCTTACTCCCTTGTGCGCGCTTGACGTTCGTGACAGTCTTTTGACCATCCTCCGCAACAGTAACTTCGCCTTTCGGAGGCGGTTTCCTTCGCGAACTAGTGCGTGTTGTGGGCATGGCTGATTGTTGTTGTTGCTGCTGTGATTGTTGGTGTTGGGCAGAGGGGAGAACTGCAGGTGGTACTGCTGTAGAGGTAGACGCGGGTTGGCTAAAGACACTATGACGACGAGTTTCTCGTGTTATCCTACCTTCTTCGCTGCCAGGCTTGGGCTCTTCGCTTTGCGCTTTGGGCGTCGGCACATGACCGCGTGCGGATCTTGGACGTAAAGTTGGCGCTGCAGGTGTTTCTGGAGCGGGTTCAGGTACTGGCGTCGGTGTCTTTGAGAATTTTGCGGGGGGAAGAGAAGCCACAGGCGGAGTGGGTGCTCTTGGTGCGACGGACCCACGTGTTGACCTTGTCGAAACTGTAGTTGGTGCTGTTGGGACTGCGGCTGGAACTGGACTGGGTGCTCGGGCTGGTGCTGGCGATTGCAAAGCTTCTGACATAGCGGGGGACTCTTCGGGTGCTAGTGGTGAAGTTGTGATAGGTGTGAGCTCTGGGCTCTGCTCTTTTGGTACAACTCTGTTAACTTTCGGTGTGCTTGGACCTGCCGGGGCGAGAGGCACTTGTACAGGGTTTCCATTTGTCGATGGCTTCAGAGAGTCTGGGAGGGGCACAGGCGTATTAGTTGCCGGTGAAGCTACGACAGAGGCAGGGATATCTCGAGGGGTGGAGGCTGTAGAAGCGGGAGTTGGTATTGGGGAGGAGATAGTGTTGGTCGCTGGAGCAATGAGCTGCAATCGTGTGCGCTTGGGCTCTGGAGGCCTTGATGAACTGTCTTGAGTGGCTACCGACGCTTCTCTCGTGGCTTCGGTGGCGCCGTCGATGGTGGGTGCGGGTGACGTATCGCGCTTGCGTTTGTTGGAAGGATTGACGACAGTTTTCTTCTTTTGGCTTGCGGGCGTTGCAACAGTCGAGTTGAAGTTGAGTTCTTTGAGGCTGTTGGCAGCTTCTCTGATCTTCTCAGAAGCACCTATGAGCTCCTGAGCGTCCTGCATAGCCTTTTGGCGCTGAGATGTGCGATCGAGCTTCCTACCTTCTTTGGTCGCGACAGGCTTGAGACGGATGCTGACTGGACCAGTCTCGTCCTTGGCGTCTTCGTCGACAGGCTCGGTCGGCGGGGGCGGATTGGCTGCCTGTGGACCATGCGGTGCCAACAGGCCCAGGCCCGATGCTGTCATGATCTGCTGTAGCGTCTCAGGCTCCTCATCGAGGAAGTCTTCGCCCGTGGCCTCGCAACGAGCCTTTTCCCTTTCGTAGTCTGCCTCTGTACGGTGCTTCTTTTCAAGCTCGCGAATCATCATGGTCTGGCTAGGCGTCCAGACAGCATTCTTCTTCATCTGCTTGCGCAATACAGCCATTTCATACTCGGTCAGCTTCTTCCACGGCGCCCATTTGCTACCAGGCTTCGCGTCGGCTGGAGGTGGGGCGAGTTGGGCAAGCGCGTTGCTAGTAGAGATGCCCGCAATCGAACTGTGTACGTTGGTGCCGAGTACGCCAGCAGCGCGCGATCTGCCGCCAGTTGTCCTTGAATGTCTGTCCCGGTTGTCCTTGCGCTTCTTGGGCGATATTACGTCGATGCCTGAGCCAATTTCCGAGTCTGACGAGTCCGAGTCACAGCGCATTCGTCCGCGTCCTCTTGGGAGAGGGATGGCTGTCTTCTTGTGCCGATCTCGGGGCCGCGAAGTGTTGGCGCCATGGCGGCCGCCGTCAAAGGTCAAGCGCAGATGGGGGGCTCGTTCGTAGTTGCGGTTTATGAGTCGGTGGGCACTTGGAGAGACTGGCGGGGGCGTAGGATCGCGTGACGGCGGCTGTGGCTGGGCCTGAAGTTTCCTCTTGATGACAGACGAGCGCTGGCAGTGGCGCACAGTGACCTCGTAAAGCCGCGAGGCCTCTGTGTAGGCAAACTCTCTCTGACTGATGGCTTTTTGAAGATGCTGGGCAATCTGTTTGCGCAGAAACACGGGGTCGGGGCGCTCTCGCTCGGCAAGGGCGGGCAGCTTGCCATACTGCACCGTCAGCGCGTGCACATGCTGGACGGCCTCGGAGTAGGTCGAGTCGAGGTCGGCAATCAGCGTCAACGAGCGCACCAGGTCCGAGGGAAAGAACTCGGTATAGTCGAGGAAGTCATTCACCGTCGTCTGAGCATCCGGGTTCGGGGCGGGTTGGGCCATCTCAGGCGCATCGTCGGCTTCAGACATGGCGCATCGCGGGGAGGCAGAGTGGATGGAGGCTTGCGACGCACGCGTCAGACTCTCCAGCCACGCGTCAACCAAACTATTGAGGAGAATCAGCGCGATAGTGAGGGCGCGAGTTGCGACATGCGCTGATAGCGATGGGGTGCCTGCTGGGAGCTTGTCGCAACGTTGAACCACTGAGGTTCGCGCTAGTCCGCTTTGGGAAACATCGCTGCACATCACTCAGGAACGCCTGGGAGAGCCGGGAGCCGCCGCCCCACACTCCGCCTACACCACTACAGTACATGGTGCATTCATAGTTGGACTTATGATGTTATGAATTAGACACATCTTAGTCGTGTATCACTCCCGATCGGTACGTGAGATTCAAAAGTAGCAGACGCGCTCTCCGTATCATGTCGGACAGAGATTCATACACGCTGTCGCGCTCCGACAACATCATACCGTGTGCCCTTTAGTTGGTTGGCATAAAGAAGCCTACCCTGTGTGCTCCTACATTGCAAGCCGTGTCTTCTTATCGTCTCTCTCGTCTCTCTTCCACTCTCTCAGTTTTCTAGTTGAGGCTCTCCCCACTGTCGTTTCCTGTTTGCTCTTGCCTCGTTTGTTTATCCAAGCGCGGCTACCGTATATCCTCTATCACACTTCCCTCGCAAACATATTCTACTCTATCAAACACTCACCATGGCCTCAGCACGGTTACAGCGTCTCCAAAGGTTTGTCCAAGTAGACCTCGATACCCTGCCAGACCGCCCTACCTCTCCACGACGTGAGTCCAAGCCAGAGCCCGAACCTAATCATGCCAACAGCAACTCCTCTGGCGGTGTATCGCTCAGAAACATACCTCCAGATTCGCCTGCCAGCAAACAGACATCACGCGATCGGACTGTTGCAGCTATAAAGACACCGCCTGTCGAGAACACAGAACGCCGATTCGTTTGGATTAAAGACGCTTATAGCTCCTTCAACCCAAACCTGGACCTGATGCGACCATCTACCGCCCAAGCTCCGGCACCTCGTACTGATGCCGCTGGGCTTCCGGTGTCTGATCTCCAACGTGGCGACCTAGCCTCACCTCGCCATCACTTCACCCCAATCCAGGCACTGGCAAAGTATCCCTACAAGTACTGCAACAAGATCCATATGCAGGACATTGCTTCTGCTTTCTTCGACCAAGGAAAATTCTGGCAGCGAGAGTGGGATCTGTAAGTCTACTTCACCTCACCACTCATTCGTCATCATGACAGAAGGGAGAAGACATACACTAACCTCACCAGATACTACATCTGGGACATTGAAGAGACTTCCAAGCCTTTCGTTCTCCTCCGCGAAAGCCAAGTTCAAGCATTACTTGCTGAGATCAATAAGCACTTGAAGCTTACTTTGAGAATCACCGACCAACAGCGAGAGGAGGCAAGGCTGCATCATTGTGCTATCAGTTGAACACTCAGGCTAACTCTTACTGACAGGGGCTACTCGTGCAATTTCCTGACCACCAACGCTGCCTGCCTCGTTATCTTGGCCGCTCCCGGTCGCGCGAGGACGTTGACAGTATGGCCGAAAACGCCCCCAACAATACTTTCCGTGCAGTGGGAGAAGCTTCCCATCCACCACTTGACTCACACACTCTAGAACGATTCCGGCAACTGATGGCGAATTTGGCAGAAGCACAAAAGGCGAAGAGCAAAGCGAACAAGCAAAAGAAGCAAGAGGATCGCATGGCCAAGAACAAGTCAATGCAAGATCAGTTCAAGCGTGCCGGGAGGTATCTCGGTGTTCGTGGCTCAATCCAGGCTTCGTCTTCATCTTCCTCCTACCCGGCAATCGACCCTTCCATGCCAGTTCCTTTCCCTTTTGATCACGATGTCGTTTTTGTGTGCGTCGATGTTGAATCGTACGAGAGAGCTCATCACAAGATCACCGAAGTAGGAGTAGCTACACTGGATACTCGGGAGCTCGTCGGTGTCCCACCCGGCGAAAACGGTGCGGCATGGAGGAACAAGATCCGAGCCCGTCACTTCCGCATCAACGAATATAAGCACCTACGCAACACCGAATTTGTCACTGGCTACCCCGACGGTTTCGATTTCGGTAAGTCAACCTTCATTCCCCTCAAAGAAGCTGCAGACCACGTCGCAGCCTGCTTCCATGCCCCCTTCGGAGCCCAAGACGGAGATGGCTTCCCCAGTCATCATGATCCGACTGAGAAGCGCAACATCATCTTCCTCGGGCACGATACTCTTGGAGACGTCCGCTGCCTGCAACAGCTCGGCTACGACCCCATGAAGGTAGAACATATTCTTGAAGCTATGGACACCGCAACCATGTACAAAGTCTGGAACCGAGACCCACAGCCCACTAGCCTAGGCAGAATCCTCTTAGCATTCGATATTTCAGGCTGGAAGCTACATAATGCGGGTAACGACGCCGTGTATACCGTGCAGGCCATGTTAGGTATCTGCGTTAAAGAGGCGACTCTCCGTGGCTCTCTCGAATTGGACGATATGCGCAAGCAAGAGAAGGAGAACAGACTCAGAGCTAGGATCGAGGAGGCTGAGCAGAGGGCTAAGGATGAAGCAGAAGGCTGGAGCGATCATGAGGCCGTTGGAGATGGCGGCTCACCGATTCCTCTTGCTTCTGCCATTCCGCCAGTATCGAAGCCAGTACAAAGTAAGGCTAAGCCTGTTCCGCAGTATGATGGCGCTGGAGAGGATCATATTGGGCCGTCTAGTGGCTGTGAGGCGCCTGATGAGGGTCATGGGCAGCGTGACAGGGGAGACCGTGGCAATGATAAACAGGGAACCTCGAGCGAACATGGTCAGGTAGACAGTGGCGGTCGTGGCCAGTCTAGTGGAAGTGAAAGATTGAGAGGACGGGCTCGTAATCTGGTCCTTGGACGTGGTCGTGGTCGTGGGCGCTCGGAGTTGCCAAAGGAGGAGGCTGTTCCAAATGTGCAGTATCATTGGTGAGCAAGGGGATGAATACAAGGAGCTGCACGCGCTGAGGCCTTGTCGGGCTATGCGGCGTGTCTTCCAGTCACTGGGGTTTCAAGGCCGGAGGATACGATTTAGTACTGGAGATTGCTGAGCATGCTTCCTATAGCTGAATTCGAACACGACCATAACTTCTGACTTTGTCATCCCTTCCCGATCCTATGCTTTACGAGGGCGTCTTCACCCACCCCCTTCAACCCACCCGTCAGACACTAAACCCATCAACTTAGCAGCCGCTCTCTTTAGCTCAAACAAATCCTTGCAAGTAGCGAAAACAAAGCGATCAGGCCGCAGGATAACGAATTGCTTTCTATCCGACTCCCGCCAAATACGATCCGGCTCATAGTACTGCGGCTCTGGACGCCCTTGACAAAGTGGTGAAGCTGCAAATTCTTGGCCTGTTGCTAGACGGTAGACATTCGGGTGTTGCGTAGGCAAAGTCCAGCTCGTTTGGATCATCTTGGTAGTCTTCAAGAAGAATGTCGTTTCAGCTGCTCCCAACATACCACCTGAGACGGACTCAATATCATTGAGCAGTGGCTGGATGCGATGGAGGTCCAGTACACCATCGATGAAGATAACAAGTCGGAACAGCCCCTTTTTCCCTTGTCCGAAGATGACATCGTCGGTGAACCTGACCCCCTTCTTCTCCTCCTTTTCGGTTACTCCCACGCAATACACTTGCGGGAAGTTCTTCCCTCCCCCACTTCCACCCGGCAAGAAGGCCATGTTTTCCCTCTCTTGCCACTCATACCTGGTCAACCCCTCCTTTCGATTTCCTTGTTCCAGCCATCTCTTCCAACTCGGCACCAACTGCATTCCCCAGAGATACCAGTCCCTCACAAAGATCTTGAGCGAATCCGTTTCGCAGACATACGCTCCGTTTTCAATGGTAGATGCGAGCGAGTGGTCGAGTTGTTGTTTGCGTTCTGTGTACCAACCTTGCAGCAATCTTTGGTGGTTGACATTGCAAGTAGTAGGTTGTTTGGAGTCGGCATAGGGATGATGATACGACTGAGGAGGCGTTTGGGTCAAAAGAGCAAGACGCCAGGCAAGTCCCATTGCATCCCGAAACCCACTCGCAATGCCCTGTCCCCCGAATGGCGGGAAAACATGCGCCGCATCTCCAACGAGCGCCACGCGACTCAATGCCCACTTATTACAGCTCCGTGCCGAGAAGCTGAATGGGCGGCAACGCAGAACCTCGATACAATCCAATGGATACCTTACGTACCCGTCAAGACCATACTTGCTTCCAGGGTGCGTGATATACGGGTATACCACTTGCTGTATCTTTTCCCGACCAGCCATGTCCACCCCATCCTCACCCTCCAAAACCACGAATTCAAACCGCCAGAGCCGGTCGGCGGGCAGTCCGAAACGGCCACACACAGCCGCTCGCTGCGGGTTGCACAGGAATCTGAAATCGTTGGGGAAGAAGAGGTCGTAGACTTGTTGGGGCGTGTATCCCTGGCGCCACAACGGAAAGTCAGGATGCGTGTCGGAGTTAGGCAGCGAGATCTTCCAGTTTAGAGCGACCCAGGTTTGCGAGTAGGCTGACGAAGTCACTTGGTCTAGGGTGATGCCGCGGGGTTCGAGGTAGTGTTTTCGTGTGAAGCCTGTTTTTCCGTCTGCGCCTACGAGGAATTTACTGCGGAGCTGCCGTTCTTGTCCAGTGGGCGAGGAGGCATAAGTGATGTAGGTCCATTCTGTATCTTCTCGAATCGACGTTACTGTTGCCCCTAGTCGTAGCTGGGAGTGTTGTGCTTGCTCCATCTTGCATCGAAGATGTTTCTCTATAGCTGGTTGCTTGTGGCATAGGAAACCTGGATGTCCTGTCCCTCCTTCAGTCTAGATGCAGTCAGCATGGCCACCTTCTCCCGAATCTTGTCATGGTAAAAGACAAACCGTGTTGTAGTCCATAACCATGAAAGGCTCTCTGCCAAGCTCATTATGAATACCACTGATGAATTCGAACTTGCCCATACCTGTGCGGGTCATCACAATGTTAACACTCTTTCCCTTTCCCACCTTTCCCACGCACACATCAGAACAGCAGAGAAGGGAGCACACAACATACATTTTCCGATATCTGTGAATACCTTGTCATAGATACCACAAGCCTGCAGACAGCGTATGCCGTCTTCGTCTAAAGCGATTCCACGTGGATCTGTATTAACACTTTCTTCCTGTTCAAGGACTATGTTGCGCACGCCGTGTTTAGCGAGGAGGACTGATAGCATGGCGCCTGTTGGCCCACAGCCACACACCACGACATCTGCGGTTTCAATCTCCATTGTGGATGACATTGCGTGTGCTGTATGGAGCAGAAGGATCTGGTTTTAGAGGTTTGTGTATTGTTGCTTCTTTTCGTTGCTGCAGGAACGGAAAGGCAATCATTTTGTGTTCGTTATACATGAGCAAGACGATCGTGGAGTTGGCTTGAGCGAATGGAAAAAGTGGAAATGTGTGAGTAGTCGGGAGGTTGGTCTTGCGATACGAATACGAATAGTGTGGATGTATTGATGTAGCAGACTACCTAGGTAGGAGGAGGAGGGCATGACGTACATTGTCCCGAGTTTTCTTGGCTCTGCTTATGTTGTGTTACCAACCCCGCATGTCGCCTGTACATGCGCGGAAGAACGACTAAATGCGAGGCATGAGTCGAGCATGCATAATCATCCAAGGGAACGTGGACGCCTCCACATTGCGATATACCACGATTGTGAAAAACTCGGTGTCTCCAAAATGGTTCAAAGGTCCATCACCACATAGCACACTTTCACCCATGAGTAATAAACACCCAAGATACTCCCATGCTAAAAGTCCGCATCATCGACGATTTTCTTGGGTATTTCCAGAGATCAGCACCCTGTTGTTGCTTGTTGGATAAGCAATGAGGAAAAAGAGATACCTTGGAGACTGCCGTCTGGCTAGTCTCTCAACACGCCCTCAACAATCTTCATAACCTCCACCAACTCCTCGTCCATCATACTCTTCCCCACAACCTGCACGTGCGTCGGCAGACCCTCACAGTCATTCGCGTCATCTGTAGCAAGACACATTAGCCCGGATCATTTCTTTCACCGTCAACAACAACTTACAAGGTGGTTCAAACTTCACTCCCTCTTTCATAAACTCCGCATCCTTTTCCTTCTCCGCCTTACCCACGCGCAATATCCCACTCGGCCAATTCAACAGATTCACCACCACCGTATAAATCGGTATACCATACGTATCGTGTTTGGGCGCCACACCCTGGTACCCAGGCATTAAAATGGCGTCGAGTCCCTTCTCCTCCACACTAACATCACCAACTACCAATCGATGAAACTTTTTGACAATCTTGGCTTTCTCGACATTCATATCCCACAACTCGTCCAATGTCGCCTGCCACCCTTCCAATTCCGGAAACGACATTGTAGATAGACTGGGTACCATTGGCTCCCCGCTCTCTTTGATGAATTGGAAGGGAGTTTTCTTTGGATCAAGCATAAAGAACTTCCACGCTAGCATCGTTGTATGGTACAAATCTGGTATCTTGTCGTCTAGCAAAACGATTTCATGGCCTGCTGCTTTGAGTTTCATAGCAGTGGTATGCAGACCGCGCGCGACAGGGGGGTGAAGCGGTCGTTCTTTACAGGCACGGATCAGACCGAAGCGGAGGGGTTTGCACAAAGGCGAGGAGACACTCCGCCACGGCACATTGAGGCAGTTCTCGTCGAAACGGTACGGTCGTGCGCTCACCACGCTCTTCATGAATAATTCGTAATCACGCGTGGAACGACCACAAGGACCAATTACCACGGGTATTGACCCGGGGCTGCCGAGTCTCCCTACTGCCACGCCACCGGCGAAGGGAACGCGACCCGCAGTTGGCTTCAACGAGGATCCGCCACAGCATATAGCGGGGATGCGGTTCGAGCCCGCGATATCGGTAGCGACGCCCAAGACGCTTCCTTTCATGGCGAGCAGGGCGCCTTCGCCACCCGTGGAGCCGCCGGCTGTGCGGGAGAGGTTGTTAGGATTCAGAGTGCGGCCGAAGATGTTGTTGTGCGAGTCTGCTGTCATCATTGTTTGGGGGAGGTTTGTTTTCACGTAGAATACTGCACCCAGTTCATGGAGAACGTCGACCAAGGCTGAGTTGGTTGCTGATGGAGGCCGTGGAATGAATGAGACGTAGCCGAGGGTTGCTTGGACGCCGCGGACGTTGAAGGAGTCCTAGGTAGGGGTTAGTATGGATGGGGGTGAGATTGCACTACTAGAAGAGATGAAGCAGAGGTAGGAGTAGGAGAGGGAGAGGATCAAGTGGAGTAGAGGTAGAAAAAGAGGAAAAGACGTCCACCATCCTCCCCTCCACCCGGATTGAGATGAGACTAGATACCTTTAAACTTATTGGAAGCCCATGCAAAGGACCCATGACCTTGCGCTCCTTGTTCAAAAAATCATCACACTCCTTCGCCCGCGCAATCGCTTCTTCAAACATAATCTCAGTCAAACAACTCACGCACTGCTGTGCGACAGCCGCTCTCTTACAAAACGCCGTCACCACTTCCGTACTCGTCAAACGCCGCTCTGCCATCATTCCAACTAAATCCGTGGCATCGTAGTTTTCAGTAATGTCCAACTCCTTCTCAGTCAAGATGCCGCATGTCCGTGGTACGTCCAACACGGAGATGGACGAGGTTTCTGTATATTGTGATGTTTGGGGGGGAGGAAGGAGCCAGTCTTTTGGAATCGCTGCAAAGACTGATTCGCGCTTTGATTGTGCGAGGGTCTGCCAGTCGGCTATGGGCGGTGCCGTGGTCGTGGCCATGGCTGTTAGTGATGAGTTGCAGTCTGACTTGGACTCCTGGTATCGAGCTAGTTCGCGTCGCGACTTGGAAGGATGAGTAGAAGAATGTATTTTTTGATTCGAGAAGAGCAAAAAGCAATAGTGATGGTGTAATACTGAAGACACCCTGGTACTACACGCTGTTGATGAGGGGCTCTGAGGAGCCGGCCGAGGTTCCCGTGTCGGAAATACGATCGGAACTGGCCACGTGGGGAATGTGGGTATAGACTGGGGTAATGCAGCTGCTGTATGGAGTTGCTTTTTCCAGCATATGGAGCGGACCGTTACTCATAGAGGATCCATCACTTCAATTCCATCAATATCTGGAGTCGAAGGGTACTGCGAAACCTACATAAGCTCTACAATGCACAAGTGAAGATGATAATGTAATGTCCGTCTACGACTCGATAATGCCCACAGTTGAACAAAGGCTGCGCTGCAAGGTTTGGTCCTTCTGCGGCCCATGTTCAATCTCTCCTCCTCTCGCTCCTCTTGTGCGGTGACCTGCTCCTTGTATCTCTCCGACGTCTACGGTCTCTGGAGAGTGACCTTGATCGCTTCGCATCGACGTCAGGTTCGCGCTTGCGCTCTGTATAATCTTTCCTTCGCTTATGGTCGCGGCTTCGCGATCGATGTCTACGTCTGTCATCGCGACCACCGTCTCTCCGCCTGTCGCGCGACCGTGAGCGATCTCGGTGTCTATGTCTTCGCTCTCTGTCGCGTGAGCGACTCCGTGATCGATGCCGTCGCCTTCGCTCTCCGTCATCGTCCCTGTGTCTCCGCGAACGTTCCTTCTTCTCCCTCTTCTTCGCCTTGTCGTCATCCTCTTCCGCCTTGACCTTCTCGTCCAATGTGTCTTTGACATCTGCCTGGTGTACCTTCTCGCCCAGCGGCGTCAGGTTTGCGTTGTTGCGTACCGGAACCGGCAAGCCCATAGCAGCCAGCATCGCGTCCTCCTCAGCCTCCTTCAGCTTGCGCTTCTCTTCTTTGATGCGCGCTGCCTCGGCTTCTTTGGATTCTTCGTCGCCTTTTGCATACCAGTTCAGGTCACGTCCTTGTTGCCAGCGACCAACAGGCGCCATGAGCGAGTGGCCGAGATAGTTTTCGCGTTGTGCATCGTTCTTGACGTCTTCCCATTTGAAGTCGGCGCGACCGCCGCTGCGCAATGTTAGTCACAGGCCCCGAGTCAGTTGTAATGAGCTTACCGGCTTCCTTCTTTGCGCACCGTTTGTACGAGATCCATGGTGTTGGTGTGTCGTGGTTATGCGATGGAGAAGATGGCGCAAGTGAGTTGCGGCCAACACGCGGATGTGAGAGGCCCGTGCCACCAATGGCTTCATTACCAGCCTCAAAGAGCTTCCAAACACAATCACTCTTCAATCACGATTACCGCCAACATGCCTCCGATACTTCCACCCCCCGACGAGCAAGAGTACGATCAGCCCTTGACAATCGATGGCCTACCGGGCCGCGACCTGGCCGCTGGAAACAACCTCTTCTTCTATTTCACCTCGTCGCCATGGTTCGATCCGGAAGACTGTATCAACATAGCCATCTTCACCAATCTCAACCTCCAGGATCCGGCCAATGCCCAGACTATTATGAATGATCCAAAACTATGGAATCAGCGAATCAAAGAGACACCTAAAGGAATACAATATGTCATAGCAGGTGAAGGGCAGGGCGAGGGTCACCCATGGCTACTCCAGCGGCAACACAAGGCCGAAGTCACAAAGGATGATGGCAGCAAGGAGATCGGCATGTTTGTCGAGGGCAACTGGTACACGCATGGAACAAAGGTCCTCATGGCGCCGAGCTTGCTGGACGTGGTGCAGAGTCGATTGCTCACTGTTGCGACGCGCATGGAGCAGATGGCTGAGATATCAAAGAACATGACGCACTGGACACCTGCAACGGGGTACTCGTACTTTCCTCCCTCACATGAAACTTCAAAGGCTGCGACGACGGCCAGTCGAATCGGTAGTCCGACACTGGCGCCAACGGACCCAGATGTTGCAGGCTCGCAGTCACAAGGCGCCGGAGCGGGTGCAACTTCACAGACAACAGATCCACTGGCATCCACCACCGAGTTCTCTGATGCGTTGTTCATGCATTCCCTCAATCTCACAAACGCGTATGGAGACGAATACATGGACGAGAATCCACTCAAGGGCGAGCCGGGCGCGTTTGTTTTCGAGGGCACCAAGACTGCTGTGAGCGCGAGGAACAAGGCACAGGAACAAGCAGCGCAAGCATCTCTGTCTGCACCGCCCGCGGGACTGAAGATCGAGACTCAGCCACCGAGCGTGGCACCGTCTGCTGTGGGTACACCAAGAGGGGTAGCGACGCCGACTACTGCGGAGACACAGGGGAAGAAGGGGGCTATTGGTGCTGCGCCGAAGAAGAAGAAGGATAGAAGGAAGAGCCAGGGTGGACTGACGAGTCCGACTACGCCGAGTGTGCCGTAGAATGGTCGTAAGAACTAGATGTCGTCCGTTTCCTTGTAATGATACCCCGACTGTGCACAGGTCGAAATTCAATCACCACTAAAAGCCGTGTTTATCGTATTCGCCATGCGCTTGACCCTTTTCAGTGACGCATGAATCTTGATCCTGATAAGCTCACGTCTAGCCAACCGGAATAGAATGTGCTTGCCATATCCAACGCCTCTCGCTTCATCCCGAACACCGAAGCTGCGAAGTCAGCAACGTCAGGCCTCCAAACGAACGCTCTATCGACATTGCCTTTGGTATGTAAACAGGCGGTATCCTCAGGTTCCCTCTCCAGACATTTCGTCCCTGTTCCCCGAGAAAAGATGGTTCTTAGAAAGGTTGTCACAACATACTCTCAACCCAACACCAGTCACCACGAAGCACAAGATACCGTCATCGACAATCCAAACCATGAGATAAACCCCAGGAAACAACCCCAAGACTTCCTCCCCGTCCCCAACCCAATGCCCAGCTACTGGCTCAAACAACCCCATCCCTACGCCAAACTCCGCACAACACCGCACCTCCCCGTCTCCTGCGACATCGCCATCATCGGCTCCGGAATGGCTGGTATCTTGACCGCCTACCATATCCTACAGACCTCCCATGCCAACTTTCTCAAGGCTGGTACACCCATGCCTCGCATTGTCCTCCTAGACGCACGGGATCTCTGCAGTGGCGCCACAGCCCGTAACGGCGGGCACTCAAAAGTCAAAACAGCCACGCTCACCAGTCTCGCGGATGGCGCTGCCAGAACAGCTTTTCAAGACTACGTCCATCGCACCCACGTGGAGCTGAAAGCACTCGTCGACGCCGAAGCTCTCGCAGCAAAGTGCGAATTCGAATTACGTCGCAGTTTTGATGTGTTTCAAGACAAGGAGGAGTTTGAGGGCGTGAAGATGGCATACGATGAAGATGCGAGGGTAGGGCAAGGTTGGACCAAGAGGACGAGCGTGGTGCCTGGGGAGTGGGTGGAGAGGATCACAGGGGTGAGGGGATCCGTCGGGGCGTTTAGCGTTGAAAGTGCGAGTTTCTGGCCGTACAAGCTTGTGTGTGGAGTGCTTGAAGGAATGGTGGAGAAATTTGGAGAGGTATTGAATGTACAGATGAATACGGTCGTGACTCGACTTGCCTCTTCCCCATCGACAGCCAGTGTTGAGAGGACGTCCCGCGATGCCAGTACTACCACCACCACCACCACCCGAGTGGTGAACGTCTTGGAAACACCCCGAGGTACTCTCACGGCGAGAAAAGTGGTCCTCGCAACAAACGCGTACACAGCCTCTCTCCTCCCTTCCTTCAGCAAGACGATCGTACCGTACAAAGGCATGAATAGTCACCACGCGCCTTCTCCATCCGCATCATCTTCCTCGCCCCATTCAAACCACACCAGCCACGCCACACAATCTCACTTAAACAACACTTACAACATCCACTTCGCTCCACTATCCCCCAAACAACCCACCGGGTGCGACTACCTAAATCCCCGCCCGGACGGCTCCATCGTCGTCGGAGGCGGCAGCTGGTTCTACCAGAACAAGCATAACGAGAAATACGACAGTGATGATGATGATAGATATGCCTGGCTCAATACGGTAGACGACAGCACAGAAACTGGACATTTCCCAGCAGACGTGTATGCGCACTGGACACACTACATGTCCAACACTTTCCTCAGCCATCCTCCTCCGTCTTCTTCTTCTCGTTTCGAACCAGATAGTATCTGGACAGGTATCCAGGGTAAGACGAACAATGGTATGCCGCATATCGGACGGGTTCCTCCTCCTCCTCCTCCTCCTGACAAAGGAGACGAGCAGCAGCAGCAGTGGATGTTGGCCGGTTTCAATGGCGGAGGCATGGCACTGATTCCCCTAGCAGCCAAAGCAGTGGCGAAGATGGTGCTGCGGGATTTAGACTTTGAACATGTGCAAGACGAGTTTGGACTGCTAGAGGGCATGGGCACAGGGGATGCGAGGATGGTGTCGTGATACTACACACACACACACACACACACACACATCGAGGGGAAGAGGTAGGGATACATGGGTGGGCAGTGAGTGGCGTTGGAGTATATATACACACACATACACACATTAGGAAGGGTGGTTGGTATGACAGCAGCAGCAGCAGCAGCACCTTCCATTCCAGCTGGCTAGACACAAGCTTATCGGGATTGAGACGTTAGTCTGCGGGAGGACAATGGATGGTAGGGAAATAGCGGTTATGGCAAGACGAAATCCAGCTTGGAATTTAGCCTCTATACGCACACCATGTACGTCCTACGGGTTGATATCTAATTACAAATACGTAAGCTATTAAATCTACAGGTATATATATACACAATTTATCGAGTGGAATAAGAAAGTTGTCTAGTTGAATGGTGATAATCACCCTCTAGTTGATTGATTCAAAGAGAAACATGCGATCGTCACTGATTTGCAGGAGGACGTAGAAATGAATGGGTAAATCCCGGATTCCTTTGACTGAGGGAATCTCCGACGGATACGAGTCTTGACTAACTAATTTTCATCCCTAAGAAGCGAAAAAAGGAAAAAAAAACATAAACTCCATCCCATATGCCGCTTGCTTGTCCCCTTTCATATTTATGAGAGCCATTCTGCAAGTAAATGAGTTTGACGGAAGCCTTCATCAGAACAAGTTTCTTTGTTTCAGCCGCCCACCATCGCCAACAAATGCAAGAGTCCCAGACAATGCTCAACACCCAAGAAGTAACAAAGGAGAGATACCAAGACGACAAGGTAGAAGTAGCGCTCGAAAATGATGAGTGATGTTCCGTCGTCGGTGAAGTTGAGAGTAGTGAGGTGTACAGCGTACATGTTATAAGGTTAGAGAGGAGAGAGAGATAGGAAATGGTATCTCTAAACAGCTACAATTTGAACGTGGAGGGTTGAAGATTGGGGGATGCGCATCGTAGGACTCTCGCTACAACGTATTTCCTCAAAAAGCAAAAGCAAAGAAAAAAGGGATAAGAAAAGTTGTCAAGACTACAAGTGGCAGGTCATAGTGCCTTACCACACCCACTCAAGGTCGCCCAAGTCGTCCGTGACCTGGGCGTGATGATCGGCATGAGAGCGCCAATCTTTGCTCTTGTACCAGTTGTCCACCTTTTGCTCCCAAGACCCGACGGAATTCTTGTTCTCGTTGTGGCCGGGACCCCAGTTGATCTGACGCATGCCAGTGCCAGTCCGGCTCCGCTTCCGGGCGGAGGTCGGGGGTTGAGCCGACTTGGGAGACCTCATAGGCTTCGATGGGGTCTGCTGCTGGACTTGTTGCTGAGCCTGCACGGCAGGACTACGACGGCGGTCGCCGAGAGCAGCCCACTTGTCGGCAGCGGAGCGCTTGTTGGCCGGCGCAGGGGTGCGATGCTCCTCAAAAACGAATCCAGTTGCAGCGCTGACATGGTCGACTGCATTGCGAATGTTCTTGGGGGAGCGATCCCTGCTGTTGTGAACGGTGGCAGGGTTCTTGACCTCCGACAAACCGCCGCGAGGGGTCGACACACCTGACCCGGCTTCAGAAACAACAGCCTTGGCCTTGGACGACTTCTGAGCTCCAAAGGAGTGGCAGTTGTTCTCAAGCTCGGCAAGGAACTGTGCGTCATCGTCATCGTCCTCCCAAAGGTCACTCCAGCTCTTTGAGAACACGTCACGCTTCTTACCGAAGACGGAAGACATGCTGTTGAAAGCCTTGGCAGGGAGTGAGCCAGAGATAGGAACGGGCCGAGATCGGGTAAAGTTCATCGACTTTGGCTCGCTGACGTCAACCGACTTGAAAGATAAGCCTAATCCAGAGTCCACAAAAGATACGGCAGACGCGGTATCTGGCTTGACGTCGTAAGGAGGACCGCCGAACATCTCGTCCTCGTAGATCTCGTCGTCGGGAATGGCTGAGAGCTGACGGAACTGCTGAGGTGGAGACATTGCCAAGGCCTTCGCCCATGGAAATGATCCACCGTTATCGAGCTGAGGTGTTGAGATGGAAGGTGTACGGAGTGGTTCGCGGTTGGCTCCAACAGCGACAACGTCACGCTCCTCAGTGCAGAAGTCATCGAGGCTCTCGTCATCGGTGGTGAAGCTGATGACGCGGTCGAGAGCGTCCTTGACAGCGTTGAGGTCACGCTTCTCGGGGTCGATGGCCAAGCACTGTCGGATGACCTCGAAGGTGTCCTGCGACATGTTGGGGAAGACATCGAAGAGACTCTGACGGTCGAGAGCGAAGTCGGCGTACAGAGGATCCGAAGAAGCAGGTACAGCAAAGGGGTTGCGCTGAAAGAGAATGTTGAGAAGAACGATGCCAATAGACCAGATGTCTGCCTTGGCGGTTGAGTAGCCAGTGTTGCCAGGATCGTACTGTTCGGGAGCCATGTAGCGGTCGCTGCCTACGGCAATCTCGTAGGACCAAGTGTCGGAAGTGGCGAGACCAAAGTCACCAAGCTTCATCGAGCCATCTTGAGTAAGGAAGATGTTCTCGGGCTTGATGTCGCGGTGGTAGATACCCTTGGAATGGATAAACTCGACAGCACCGACAAGCTGCATCATGAAGTCTCGCACGTGCTCAGTCTCGAGAGGACCCTTGCCAACACGAATGGCCTCGTACAGGTCGCCATTGGAGCAGAACTCGAGGACCAGGTAGATGTGGTTCTGGGTCTCAAAAGACTGAAGCATGTTGACAACGTTGGAGTGCTCACCAAGGTGGAGGTGAACGCCAAGCTCCTCTGAGCGCTCATCAACAGCGAAAGCAGAAGGGCAGTTGATGGCGGCGGAGCTCTTGGTGATGACCTTGATGGCAACGTTGTCGCCGGTTACAAGGTCCTTGGCCTGGAAGACCATGCCGAAGGAGCCATTGTTGAGAGGGGAGATTGTCTCGTATCGTCCATTGAGCACAACGCCGTCGTGAAGCTGATCGCGCATGCACTCCATTAGGAAGGTGTGTAGTGGAGATGGAGGTGGCTTAAAAGTGAAGCCGGACAAACAAAGGAACAGGAAAGCTCGATATGCGAATCAAACAATGGGCAGACAGCCGGAAGCCCAAAAGCGATGCTCTATCAGACTTTTGGTGACACGGAGTCTTGGGAAGATATCAATAAATGGTTGTAATGGTGGCCGATGGTTGTTGGATAGTTTGGACCGGAATATGTCGTGAAGCAACAGCGATGGCTGTCAAAGAAACGGAAAGCAAAGTCGTCGGTGATATATGCACAGGAGTCCGTCGACGGAAACAGCAAGGAAATGCTCAAGAGAGTGTGGTTCTCATTTGTCGGTATTAATTGCGTATGGATGGCTCGAGTCAACGAACAATCGGATGTGAGAGAGGAGGGATGGAGTCGTCGACGTCCAGAAAGTAAGAGGTATCGCTGCGTAAAAGAGAAGAGAGTCGTAACACGTGGAAGTGGAGGGTGTCGTCGGTAGGCAGACAGTAGGGGGGGTGTCTGGATGACGCGATTGACGGCGTGAGTCAGGTGGCACGGGCTCACGCGGAAGGCAGCTAGCTTGTCGACGAAGAGGGTCTCGAAGATGCCAGTTGTTGTGTTGGCTAAGACGAATTCAGTCGATAGAGCATCAAATGTCTGCGTGAGCAAGCTATTGCGGCGCAGGTGGTCTGGCTGAAGTGAGGTGAGGAATGAGGACGAGTGGGTACTCGGGCTAGCTGTCGGGCGGATATCGGGATGGCCAGCAGCGAGCTCTCAGTATCACATCAAATCAGGACGCGGCAACGGCAGCTATGTGATGGTGTATATGAGTGTATAGCGTGGTTGACGTGTGGTGGTGGTGGAGGGCCAGGAGTCGGAGGGCGGAGAGAGGGCGGAAGGCGGAAGGGATGATGTTGTTGACGTTGTTGACGTCTGAGCTGCGAGCAGTTGCGGGCTGCGGGAAGAAGGAACGATGGTGAGGCGGTGGTAATTAAGGCAGCAGCGGATGTTATGATGAGGATGGTGATGAGGAAGCAACGCTAGAGCTTGCGAACAACGACGAGAGCAAAGTGGGTACGTGTTATGGAGGCATCGGGGGTGAGTGAGGTGATAGCGGGTAAAAGACGGCCATGCTGGGTATTAGAGGGCACACCTGGGCAGCGCCAGGAGCTGAGCCCTCGGGACCCGCTCGCAGCAAAGCGGCGGTGACCAGACAGGGGTGCGGCATCGGGCCTAGCGCCAGTTGACTAGCTAGGAAGCTACGTGGCTTGCATCGTAAAGCAGCACTACTCGGCCAGCCAATCGTGTGCGCTGCTCGTCTGCCAACTTTCCATGCCCTTCGACGGCTTTCCACCATACTCGTCACTGTCTTGACCTGCTCTCCCAGCCTTTGTCCCTGCTTTGGCAGCAGCAGCGGGTCTCTCGGCATCGCATCATCGCCTTTGCATCACTCATTGCGGGTAACCCCACTTGTCGGCCTTCTGACGGCCTTCTGACGGCCACTGTGCTGGCGGACGAATGCTCAGAAATTAGCTATGACGAGCGCTGAAACATCGTCCTTGCTTCACACAGACGGACGGCGGACAAGGCGCGCATCCAGACCACGACCAACCTGACTACTTGTCGTACGCCAATGCTGGCCTAGCCCCAAGCGCCGCCGTGCTGATCGTAGCCCATCGCAATGTAGCACACAGCTGCCACCTGGCCTGTAATTGGACTCGACCACCCTCCATGCCCTGCCCCAACCAGACTGTTATCTCTTGTTTCGTGATGCTTGCCACTTTATCTGCAGCTATCTTTGCATGAGCCTTGCGGTACTCTGCCGACTACAGAGTCGCTGCTGTCGTGTGCTCTTGTGTAGCCAGCTGTGCCATCCAGGGGCTGGATCTACGCCCCAATACAGCATGACAAGTGTTTCGTGTGCTAGCGGCGAGGCCATTTGGTACACTATTCGGCTGACTATTGACCCTCGACTTGGGCCTCACAGGGTCGGGCGGGTCGCGGCAAACATTAGAAATCCGGGGAAAGCTTGCGCTGCCTTGTGTTGTGACTGTCTGCGCCCATTGCTATGCCGCACATCAGAGTCGCAAGCATCGCGCAGCTTCAGTCATCGCAGTCGCTACAACGCGCGCTTTAGATGAGACAAAACATATGCATGCCTCGCGGCTCATTCAACCAGCGCATGTTATCGCGATCCTTCCTCTTCCTTCTGTTTGTTGTCTTTGGGGCTGCCCAGATTCCCGAGTAAGCTTCCCACTGCACTCTAAAGGAGGACACGCAGTAGCTTGCAGCAAACTTGCAGCGTCCTGCATCCATAGCCACCCAGAGGGCGTGTTGGACAGGCACTCGACGGGCTACTGCAGGTAACATGCACCGGGCCATTTCTTTGTATCCACTCGCTGTGCCTGTCCCTGGGCTACCCTGGAGCGGTGTAGAGCAACAGCGACAACACATTCTATACCAGCGAATAGTATATCCAACTTTTCTTGCGTTGGGCGGATTTTTGGCACGTTGAGCCGACCTGATCTCCATGACAGGCGGAGTGCAAGTGGGGGCCTGCGGAAGCTATCTGGAAATCTTGCGACATCGAGCATCAACACGCTCGAGTTAGCCAGGAACACCCGTCCATCTCACCATGGTCGACCGCACATACTCCCGAATACACGTGAAGAGTGTGGATATTCTGGGGCTCGTATGACGGTGTGCGCCTCAACGACCAGCCTCATCTGCGATTGTTGCAAGGAAGTCAAGCCAGTCGTTGAGGAAAAGTCATCGTGACTGTACGCATGGCTTCAACCTCCGATGCCCGATGACTCCTTGAAAATTTTCTTCTTGACAGCACGTTCACGGCAGTCAGGCCTCATCTGGCAGTCGCCCTCTAGTCCTCCGGAACCTGTTTACAATTCGCAATAGTCCACAACTTGCCGTGGTAACACATCTCACCGCCATGTTTTGATGTTCCCATCTCAAGCCTTGCACCACTTAGCTCCCAGCCCAGACACACAAAACTGCAGTTCGCAGAATAGAGGCGCTACAGCAGAGATTTCCCCCCCTCACCGCTGTTCACCGCCCTGTACTCAACAACAACAAGGAAAACAATGTCTACCGCGTCCCTCGATGACGCGCGCTGGAAGCAAGCAGAGGTAGTGTTGCTCGATATTGGTAAGTCGCATCGCTTGCTTCTCGGGTCCCGCATGGAACGACTGCGCCAGACTGCAGCCAGCCTCCACCAACCTCGTGAGGCATGCGTCTAGTCAGCAACTTTCCGATGGCCAGCGACAAAGAACCTTGCGCTCGCCTGTCGTCCCATAATGTCTGTGTTGCTGCGCTCCCGGGCGCTACCCCAGGTTTTGCTTGCGCCACTACAACTTCAGCCGCCTTGTCCAACTCCAACGCGCGTGCTGACATGAATTTCTAGAGGGCACTATTTCGAGCATCTCATTCGTCAAGGATGTCATGGTAAGCTTTTCCAACCTCGAATGTCATTTCCCTCGCGCGTCCACTTTCCTCTACTGTTCGTCTCGAGGCGCATCTTCCCCGCATCCGTCGAATGATCAACACCACCAAACGTCCGTCGAGAATCACGCCGGCCCGCCCTCCCATGCCATTCTGGTGTCACATTAACTGTCACTCGGCAAATGGAGCAAAGCCACTCGTCGCCTCCATTTCTCGCCTCCCCTGTTCTAGATTGCATTACCGGTGCTGCACCTGCCACTCCAACGATGATCCAACTTCCGTCATCTGTCACGCGACGCCTGGCCTGTGGGGTGCGGTTTTCCCCTTTTGCGCTGTCTTGCTCACAATAGCCGCAGTATCCGTACGCACTAGATAGTCTCACACGACTAGCACGTTATTCGTGGAGCGATGCCGGCTTCCAAAACCTCATTGCGTCGTTCCCAGAAGACAGCAGAACAAGTGCCGATGCGCTGATCACGCATGTGGAAGACCTTACGCGGCGCGATATCAAGGCTGTGTACTTGAAGCAACTACAAGGTGGGTTAAACAAATGGGTTTGTTTCATCGAGGTCAATGTGCCGGGATTGCATCTTGTGCCAAATCACTGCCAACACCAAGCGCCGACACCGCGCCGCTCTAAAGTCGGCTAGCGGGATCGATGGTGGGTTGTTGATTCGATCGGCCAGTCACCACCGGGAGTATTATCGCGATAGTCGCCGCTCTGTTGCAGCGACGCGTAGTGGTGCCAAACCCTCTCCTTGTCAGCTCGACGCCGCTCCAAGAACGATTTTGTCTATCGCACCGCAAGCGTACGGATCTGCTCATCCTAAACGCTACTTGCGTGCTAGAACCATCACGTTCATATGCACATTGCCCTTATCATATCATTGGCATTCAATCAATACTGTGGGCTTCGCCGAAACTAACAACGTGTCGCAGGCACTCTATGGACAACCGGCTTCCGCAACGGTGATCTGAAGACCCCGCTCTTCGACGACGTTGTGCCTACACTCGAGCAATGGAAAACTACTCAGGGCAAAACACTGGCCATCTTCTCCTCGGGCAGTGTGGCAGCACAGCTGCAGTTCTTCTCCTACGTCAGAGACGGTCCGAATGAAACTAGGGACATCAAACCCTTGTTCTCTGCGCACTACGATACCGTGAACGCGGGGCCTAAGCTGGAAAAGGAGTCTTATGAAAAGATATGCTCTGAGTTGGCAAAGGACGTGAGCAAAGTCACATTCTTGACTGACAATGTCAAAGGTACGTTTTGGGGGGAGGTTTTTTTGTCACGCCTTACTTTGAATTTGTGAAACAACACACTACCTGCTCTCACCGCCCTAGACCCCCACCCCACCTCTTGTCTCGCACTTACTTGTGTCTACCTACCAACACACACCACCATAGTGTGACTTCACCTACATACCCCACATATGCCTTTCATCGTCATGCCGCATATCTCGTCTCTCGTTTAATCCGCTTGTATGCCGGCTGTCTTGTACATGTTCCACGTAGCTTCCTGTCACGCGACCCCACCATACGAGTACCCGCAGGTGTTTCATATCCTCACTGCACGTGGCTAGCTCGAAGACGTCTGCAGTACAGCGATACAGTGACTAACACGTCTGAATAGAGGCTGAAGCAGCCACGGCAGCAGGCGTCTATGCTGTGGTCGTGGACAGACCGGGCAATGCGCCGCTGTCGGATGAATCGAGGAAGAGGTTTGCTGTGATCGAGAGGTTGACTGACTTGCCGTAAGTCTTGTTTTTTCCGAAGCGCTGTAAGCAGTAGAAATAGAGTAGGGAGATGTCGGTGGAGACAGTTGCTGTTCTACTGTTTGTTGGAGTATTATAGATGAACCTTGAGAGATGAGTATTAGATGCGCAATCACAATACTACATCCTTGTATTCCTTCGGATGATGTTCCAGTTCCAAAGATCATTTGTCCTCGTTACTGTACTTGCGGATCTCTAGAAAATACGTGGAAATGTAATTGTATAAAGACGCAATATTATAAATTAAGAAAGAAGGTTTCTGTCTGAAAACGCATTTTCTTCCTACATTATTGTCAGTCGACTGCGAGATCTAACTACCTCTCAAGAACTCCACGGCCCCCAGAATCATCAAAAAGACTTTCTCTCTTGGCTGGCCTCTGGTAGCCTGGCCTGGCCTGAGGATTGTATGAAGATGGGAGGATATCGAGGCTCAACTAGAATTTCAATCTGCATAGGAAGTCCATCACGGCAAGTCGTAGGGGAAAAAACATACGGCAGCTGTAACAAACACCATTCCAAACCGATGGACGGGTGAATGGGCGGGAGATTAACACCAAACAAATCCTGGATCGGTGCTCCCGCCGATGAATGGGGGGAAAGGGAAGCTGAGAACCAAGCTTATCTAGTGCTTACATTTCCCCCAGCCATCGAGATTATGGCAGTTTTTCGGTCTCTTCTTCCTCTTTCTTAGTTCCCCGTTCAGTTGGCGGCCCCCAGGCGTTCGTCTCGTCTCGTTTCGTTTCGTTTCGTTCGTTGGGTAAAGTTTCCTCAGTATCGGAACCGCAAGCAGGCAAGCAGGCAAGCAAGCAAGCATTTCACGTTCTAGATCTCGATTTCGGAGTGTACTTTTGCCGCGAGTCAGACATGTGATAGATATAACACATGTTTTTGTGCGAGTTAAAGTTTCCTAGACGCCGGGAATAGCAATATTGGATGGCCCAGGTTATCCGTTTCACAATCTTGTTTGTTGGGAATATTTGTGGTATTGCAGAATACGATTAAAGCAGCGAGAATGCGTGGGTTACGTAGAAGTGGCGTGATGGAGAACGTTCGTTTGTCGTGCTGTCTCTTGACAATATTGTGCGAGATTGCGTTACTTGGTCAACCGTTGACGTATACGTTGGGTGTTGGTCACATGTCTATACGTTATTTTGGTACGCAAACATTTGACTCGAAGAGACTTGGATTTGATCTCGCTTTCCATAGTAGTCGTTATGTTCGCCCCGGGTTTGTCCCTCTATTTGATCATACTGTCAAAAACAGAATGAGAATCGCGTACTGAACCGTCTCGTTTCGTATCAATCTGGGAGTGATGTTGGTCTCGGTCCGTAGAAAAGGAGGTCTTGTCCGTATGGCCCCAAAGTCGACACCATCTCAGCACTCTCATCGCCATCTTCATGCCCATTCATCTCCCTCGTCCTTTTTTCCCCCAAACTAAACAGCATCACCAGCGACCCTCTGAACCCAGACCACTGTCTCCTCAGCCCGACTCAAAAACGGACTATGTCCACTCTTCAGCCTCGTGACCTCGATCTCTCCAGCCGCCTCTTTCACCCCATTAACCATGCCCTCCTGAACCTGCGGCGGAACACACTCATCGTCTTCGCATAGTAGGTAGTTAGTCGGTATCTCCTTCCAAGCCGCACCGGTAGCAGGCGCATAGAACGAAGCTACAGCCTGCGACTTGATTTGCTCGAACCAGTATTGTCCCTCGTCCTCGGGCAGGTCACCATAGAAGATGTTTGCAACTTTTGCATAAACATATGGCTCCTGGACGTCCACCCACTCGGGAATAAAGTGGTGAATGGCATCCTGCAAACAGATCCCCTCGTCCAAAATATACGCTGCCATATACCCCGTTCTCATCACTCCACCGCTTAGTCCTTGTGCTTCCCGCTCTTTCTTGCCTAGCCCAACTAACGCACACCCGGCGATGATACCACCCCAACTGTGTGCTAGGACGACGACGTCGTTTCCTGAATCGCCAATGGCATTGAGTACGAGTGCGCGTACAATGGCGATGTCTTCTGTGAGGTCGGCTGGGGGATCGGGATTGCCAACGGATGCTAGTTGAGCGGAGTGCGTTGTGTAACCTAGAGCGCGTAGTTTGGTGATTAGAGGGTTAAAGTGGGAGGGTGTGTGCCAGGCGCCTGGAATAAGTACGAGTTCAGGCTTCTTAGACATGGTGCGGACGGGTGGGAGTATTGCGGCGAGGTTGAGAGGTGGGATAGATAAGGTATGTCGGTCGAGGAGAGATGCGTGAGTCGTATTCGATGATTCTCGTAGGAGGATTGTTGGTTATCTTGAGACTTATAACGGGTGACTGGTCGAGCGTTGGTCCACTCGTATCTCCCCGTGACTGATCGAACCTTTTCAGGTAGGTTATGCGCAGTTCAAGCTCAACATTGCCTGGATGGTTACTGTGAGTTAGGAAGGAGGCAAGCGGTCAGTGATTACTAAGCATGGTGTTGTGGGAGCCAGTCAGCATAGCGACTACGATGTCGTGCTGGACGCCTAGATACGCCCGGGCTGACATGGTCTTGACGTGTATGTTGGAGGCATAGCGCTTATGTGTCCTCACCGTATTGTTGTCGAGTTCGAATCGAAATCTAGGCGGAGCAGACGACGGTAAGACGTGTTTGTGAAGGTGAGCACAGTCAGAGCCATGGCTTTGTGCTGCCGGGTACTACAGCAATCTTCCCAATCTTTCCCACAAGGGCTGAGCATATGTTTCCCGGGACGCTGGCCTCAATTCTATCCTCGAAATCCATATACCTTCCATCGGATGGCATGTTCTTGCTAGCAGAAGTTGTGTTCACATGTCTTTGTTTCTGATTCCTCCATGAAACTGGTGTTGACCGTCGCCATGCGGCATGGCATGAATGGCGTCATGATATCAGAAAAGCTGGCTCTGGTCTTGACAGACGAAAGCTGGAAGCATCGAGCTGAATGCTCCATTGAGGACACTGTTGGGTCTCCATGGCTTAATCTTCTTCCTTGGTCCTCACATAGGATGTGCTTCGGTCGTTGATGCTCGGTTGGTTGTAGTATGGATATCTGCACGTGCGTGCACGAGGATCGGTTCGTCACATGGTGTAAATTGGTTGGTTCATTGCGTAGTTTTCGTTCGTTTACGTCCCGTAAGAATACTTCTACTGAGGTCGATATCGGATTGTTGGAGTTCCAAGGTCTTGATCGAAATTGATAGTGTGGAGTGGGGCGGACATGAACTAAAGCGTTAGCGAGGGGTGGTATTCACGATGAGCCTACAGCCAATCACGACTCGCAAACGCCAGGGGTCACTAGAAGGGTATCCTTGTCCACCCAATAAGGGAAATAGTCACGGTAGGACTAAATGCGATGCATGTGTAGAGTTGTACACGAAAAGCTGAAGCTTGGGTATTGATGTACGTCTGTCGCCGTCCCCGGGCGATGTTTGCGCCTCCAACGCCGACAGTACCCAGAGTCACGCCCCTGGATACAAACTGAAAGCACCGACTCGCTGCATGCATACCCCTAGAAGAATCTCCACCAGATGAAGACGATGATTATGAAAGCCAATCCGCCGATGGGTCCGTACTGCGCGTTATTAGCATTTCACAATCTTGACGTGTCTGTATTGCTGTCCACGACTGACCTGTTTTAGCAACAGCTCCCAATTGATGCGCACAGCAGCCTTCTTGTACTTCCTACTATCTTCGCGCAACCGACTCGAAATATCACCCATCCTCTCCAGACTGTCCCCACGGTACAGCAGATCCTCAATGTTCTTGGTCATGACCTTTGTGACGTCCTTGAGCTCATCGTTCAGCTTGTCTAGATTCTGTGTCGCTCTCGCGTCTTGGTATGTCTTCTTTGAGCGCTGGATAAAGGTGTCGAACTCGACAAAGGCGTAGGGCCGGCATGTTGGCGAGAGATACTGATGCGGTTGGTATGTAGTGGTGAATTCGCGGTGGAGATCGGAGAGGTATGTGAAGGCGAGTTTGCGCGGGTAGGACCTGTCGCATATGCAGAGGAAGCAAAGGTCGCCTTCGATTATGTAGTGATATGTGTAGTTTCCGCTCTCTATGCTCGCTTGTTGCTCAGCGTTACGGCTTAGACGGCGCTGGACAAGCTTGACCTTGGCCTTGACCTCATTGAACTCGGCGTCGTTCTGGGAATTGTAAGTTTCTTGAAACAGGATACGCGCATTCTTGGAGGCGGCAGTACCTGTTCATCGTCGACTGAGGCTGTGAGTAGTAGGCCTGGACCTCTGTCAGCGCTTCTGGACCCTAGAATACTGCAGAGTTACTGACCATCAAGCCGGGATATCATCGTGTGCTTGATCATGGTGGCGCTTGTGGGGGTAAAACGATGCCCGGTAGTGGTAGAGTATCGCCGGTTTGGGACAGTATTATCAACTTAGGCCTGCAGTTGTGGGATTGCGCAGGAAAGGCTACGTGTTGGTGTTGATGATACCAGATCGCAGAAGATGACGATGCGGAAAGGGTCGCGGAAGAGCGCACGGACTCACCAACGCCATTCACACAGCGACCAAGCATGCCGTGACCTCCAAGGCTCTGTCATCCATGACTTTGAATGACTCTCCAATCCGAGTCACGGATCCAGTGAGATAGCACAAGTTGATTGATGTTGGCATCGTCAATACAGAACGTTTGGTACAACCTCAACTCAACGCCCCAGCCACCATGCCGAATCGCGCCATTGCGCTCGCGTACTCTTCTCGCACCTTCACCCCAATCATTGAGTGGCGGGCACACTTTCAGCCCTGATGCAAGCAGCTCGCTGTCCTCGGACTTGCGCCTGCCATTCATGATAATCTAATCGTACGCGCTAGCGACGCTTTCTGAGACGGTACCTGCTCAAGTCCAACACCAAGCCTCTATCTGAACCGAATCACAATCATGTCGTTACCGGTGAGGTACGTACCATTTCTTCACAATGTCCTGAACCGTTTCTTCCAATCCCTAATACAACCTTCACCTTCACTACCCCCACAATCGAAAACCCAGCAAGATTTGGCAGCCTGAATTTCGTCTCTCCCAAACCTAATTAACAAGAACAGACCGTCGTCCGCCACTCAGCTCGACTCTGCACACGACTCGCAATTAACAACTACTTCACCCATAGAAAACACGTCCGAGTTGGGGCAAGAACGAACTACTATACCACCAGATCCCGAAATACCAAACAAAAGAGCAAAGATGTCTCATTCCATACCAAACTCATCATCTCTCTCTTCAGCTCCCTCATATCCTTTTGAGCAGACCTCGCCTGTTGCCCCAAATCTGCCAAGCCAGACCGCGGACACTGCCATTCCGAGCATAGAGAACAGCTCGTCCAACATAGCAACCAATGACTTTCTACCTCAGACTCAGCAGGCGCTGGCATCTATGTCTGCGCCTGAATCAATGACCGCGCCAACATCCAACATGGGCGCTAAACGCGCACCCAAGCAGAGCCCAAAGCGAGCACGCGAAGAGGAGGATGGCGAAGAAGAAGAAGAGGCCTTCGGCACACCACCACCCAAGAGACCAGCCAGGAAGGCAAAGAGACCAGCAAGCAGCAAGACCGCTACAAAGAAACCGACGAAGCTGAAGAATACCCCCGCGCAGAAGCCTACAGCCGCACCACCACTACTACCCAGCTCGCGCCCATCACGAACCCGCAGAGCACCAGAGCGCTTCGAGGATCTTGGGGAGAAGACTACTTCCAAAGCTCTTCCTGCCAAAAAGGGCGCCAGTAAGGTTTTTGATCCTGTCTATATAACCACCAATTCCTCCAGCCGCCTCGTCAAAGCCGATGTTTACGTAAGTCTGCCCTCAATCTGCCATCTTCTCACACAACATATCTCTGACACATCCCAGCACATGCTTCTTGAAAGCCCAGCCTGGAACTCTCTTACCGCATCCCAACAATCCACTCTCATCTCCATGCTCCCCGAATCTCCCGACAACGTCAACCTCCTCGCCAAAATCTCTGCTGGAGAAACGGCAGATACGCGACCAGCAGCGTTTACACTAGCAAACAACTGCTTCCGGACAGACGTCGCCAAGTTCCAGGAGGATCTCAAGAATGGTCATTTGGCGAAGACGTGGCAAGCTGCTGCTGAGCAGGCGGTTGTGGAGAGGGCGGCGGGGGAGTATGATGGGTGGAAGGCGGAGGAGGCGGAGGCTTGGTGGGGGCAGAAGGGGATGTGAGGTTACTCATGTCAAGTTGGTGGGCAAAAGTCGAGCCTCGGCTACTAATGAAAAGCTGACTATCTTCTCAAGTATATGTCGTCTGTACGAGGAAACTATGGAAGACGATGGGTGTCGCGTCGCTGAAGGCTCGGGTTTGAGTAAAGCGAGCGCATGCTAGCAGCGTACTGCAGTACGTCTTTCGTTTCGCCTCCTTCGGTAACCTCTTTTGATGAATCTGCTATCACACATGTTCTTTCAACGCCTCGATATGCTCGGTCATCTTCGTTAGGCACCTAGGTGCGTTGACGAAGTCATGACCCATCGATGGCTCTGTGCACGATTCCCGGTATCCACCAAATTCATATTTAAAGTCTCGCATTGCTATAGTTGAAGTCAACATACTCATCTAATCATGAAAGTTGTACCTGCGAACACATTCCCTGGCGATTCTCCTATCAGAGAGATAGTATTGATTTGAGAATCGGGGAAGTCGGACTTGACTCAGCTGCTCTACATCGTTAAGGTACAAGGGGACGAAGTGAAATGAACTTGGAGGGGAGTTTCTCAAAAGATTCACAAGAGTTGCTGTTGTCCTTTTACAAGACGTAGCTTCCACTGCGTGAATCAACAGCTTCAGTGCACACTTGTTTCTCAACGCCCTATTTCAACTCCAAAATCTAATTCTCAACTGTCTCCTTCCATTACCCCAGTGTCTCCTAAGCAATCAACATCGGCTCACTCTTCCACACTTAGCTACCAATTTACCTGAACGGTCACACGATCAACAGCGGCGTCTTTATCCAATTCGGTATCTCTAACAGGAACTATGACCTCTAAATTCCGGCTAATGGACCTTCCGGAGGAGCTGTTTGACAACGTCATTGCGCATTACGTACACAGTGTTCCCGTTAATGATGCCTCTGCTACTCGTGCAGTCTCAAGTAAGTTGATCACGAGAAACACAATTATTGTTTGCTAATACCTTGTAGGGGTATTTGACCAAGCTATAAGCTACCAGATCATTCATCATGTATCCAAGGAGAGTTTTAAGGATGCCGGTAGCCATAGAAAAGACGTCTTTACCAACATATCCGCCGACTACCTCGGAAGCGCAGTTCGGAAGAGGAAGAATGAACCCTTGGTCACTTTTATCGATAAATGTGCTGATACTGTCCTCGGGATCGAGGGTAAGTCCTCTGACGACGAGAGGAAGACTCGATACCTCCAAGATATCATCCGGTACACGACTCGAGGGGAAAGCCACGCGACGTATTCACTGGCGATTCACCCAAACTCCTCTGATCATATACAGCGTCCTTCTCAGAGAGTGGCCAATTTGACAAGTGCCGCTGCAGTAGGCAGCCTCGTAGCGGTCAAGCATCTACTGAGAAAATATGTAAAGAGCTGGCCTTCGTCCGAATATCTCAATTGGAACTACAACCAGGGTGGTCTCTCAGACGCTATCGGAGCAGCAGCATCTAACGGACATGTTAAAGTCCTGCAGCATCTACTGAACAAACTCCGGCCTTTGGTGAACCAAAAATCTGGACTACCTCGAGGCTCTCCGCAACATGAGCTGCAGCAGTTGAACCGTCGACTCCACTCCATCTTCTGTCTGGCCATTCGCTCAAAACACTGTCTGACGATCCAAACTCTTGCAGATTTCGCTCAAAAGTACAAGATGTCTTTCGGCTTCTACTATGACAGCTATAGCCCAGAACAGGGTGACGAATGGATCAAGAATGCTGTCAGGACTGGTTGCGTCAAGACATTCCAGGCTACTATATCTACGATAACGAGCATTAACCCCAAGGCTTTCCATGCACTAAAAGATCACTATCTAAAGTCAGCCTTTTGGTACTGTTGCAGGTTTGGCCAGGAAGACATTCTTCAGTACCTCATTGCCCAAGACTGCGTCTTACTGCAGAGACATGGCAGATATGGTATGAAGTTGGCTGCTAGACATCTTTGCCGGAACATCATCACCATACTCCTCGAAAATGGCGTCTCAATCAATGATGGCAAGCCCGTCCAGGAAGCAATCAAGTACGAAAACATCTCTATAGTCGAGTTCATGATTGCCCACGGCGCAAGGGTAGATGCAAAGGTGGATGCAAAGGTAGATGCAGGAACCTACAATTCTTGTTTGTGTATTTAAATTAGCGGAGGGGTTACCGTAGTATCTGGACGGCAAAGTAGACTGCTCTACGAGGCTCGTTTATAATGTAGAAGGTAGCGAGTTTTGGAGGAGTAGATTTGAGGCGGTAGTTCATGTGTAGACTGCGGAAACTGTTGCCTTTCTTTAGAAAACCTTGATTCGCTTCCATGTGAAATGTTTCTGCTGCGTATTCGCGGGGTCTTTGCTGCGTGTGCATTTAGCCTGTGTCTGTGGCTTGAACACCAGGGTCCAATATGCGCCATGGGCCTTTTGGGTTTGTTCGTCCGCGATTACGGGTAAGTACAGAGTATGTGTGGTGCGGATGCAAGGTTCAGGTACTGCGCTACCTATCTATCTGCTTTAATCAAAAGGTCGTCTTGATATACTCCGCTGCCTAGGTATTCTTGGAAGCTGCACAGGCGTAAATTGTGCAAAGAGTGCAGCTAGCAATAGCTTAATTGTTTAGCACTTTATTATACGTATGATTATCCTTATACTATCTGCATTGTTTGCAGCAAAGACTTACTTTGACAGTGGTCCTTGATCGTTACGCGTGGGAGGAGGCTGGGGGATTGCGGCACTGCATGATGTGATTGGCTGTGATGCGGGAATGCGGCACACGCAGGAACTGTTTTGCTGCTTTACATCTTTTTGTGATAACGTCTTTGAAAGCTGCTGCCTGGCAGGATTCTACCGTATTGATGTCGTGATTTAAGACTGTGTCTTCTTTCGTTCTTCTTCACTTACCTTCACTCACATCTTTAAGACTCAGGGTTGGACATTACGACAAACCTACGTATTCTACGACTACGAAACAAAGGATCTCTGCGTCGTTCTCGCTCGCAAAAGTTCCTAAATATGAGCACCATGAAAATTGAAGGCCCGGTCCTCATACTTGGCGGTTGCGGCTTCTTAGGACACCATCTCGTCCGAGAATTTGCTCGCGCAAGCCCAACCCCCCAGATTGTCGTCGTCGACGCAAACACTGAGCGCAATCGAAACGCATCGGCGACCTATTTCACAGCCGACATCCTCCAACGCGACAAGTTGGCCCAAATATTCCAAGACGTGCAACCTCAAGTGGTGCTGCACACGATCTCGCCCTACCCCTTCGAAGTCAATCATGCACTGTTAGAACAAGTCAACGTAGTCGGGACACAAAACATACTCGAATGCACTAAAGCTGCCGGCACCGTTCGCGCACTAGTATACACATCTAGCTCCTCCGTGGTGCACAACCAGCGCTCGCCCATGGTCGAAGCAACCGAGGACCAGCCCGTGCTCTTGCATCCCAACCAACCCGAATACTACTCGCACACTAAAGCTCTCGCAGAGAAGATGGTGCTAGCTGCGAACCGCGAGAATGGTCTGCTGACTGCTGTAGTCCGACCGGCTGCACTGTACGGTGCTGGTGACAGCATCATGACTACCAACGTCACGCAGCAAGCGCTCAGTGGTCGCGCTAACATCCAGTTCGGACACCAGTCCTACCTCTACGACACGTGCTACGTAGAGAACTGCACTTATGCGCAACTGCTACTTGTGAAAGCGCTGCTTGATGCTTCTTCTTCGGCGCCATTGTCCGCAGACAAGAAGATCGAAGGGGAAGCCTTCTTCGTCACAAACGACGAGCACATTCCTTTTTGGAACATCGCTAGAATCGTTTCCGAGCTCCTCGGGACACCCGTCAAGGATGATCAAGTAAAGTGTATCCCGATTTGGCTTGTTAGTATGCTGGCGTGGATGGCCTCTTGGCTTTATTGGGTCTTTTCGCTTGGCCACAGGCAGCCCAAGCTTACTCCATGGGTAATTCGTCTCTTGACGATGGAGCGGACGCTTTGTATAGATAAGATTAAGACGAGGTTGGGATACAGGCCACTGTTTACAAATAGACAGGGGTGGAAGAAGTCGCTCGAGTGGGCTGTGGAGTATGTAAAAGCTGACAAGGGGGGAAAGACGGCGTAGGTTCGGTGGGGAGTAGGCCGTCGAGGAAATCTTTTCTCGGTTTGTGTTAGAACATAAGTCCTGGGAAATATCAATCATAATACGTTTTTCACATATATCGAGAAGGCCAGCATTGTCGACTAGGTGACTCTGTCGAACTCGTTGATACACGAAAAACCTTGGTTCGCTTCCATGTGAATTTCTTCTGCGTCGAATTTCGTGCTTCGAGAGAGGTCCAAAAGGCTGAAATCGCGACCATGTGCTTACTACGCTCACTCAGACGACATATAAAAGGTGTCTGTTTCCTATCATAACCATTCTCTCTTCCAAAAACAATCTTATTATCTTCTTTTCTCCAAAACAAAAAGACAGAAAGTGAATGGTTTCTGCCAACGGACTACAAAAACCATGCTGGTAGTAGACATGTCTTCTTCCTCGTCTTTGAAACTTACGAAGATCACTGCTATGAGAGATACATGAACGCATCCTATGTACAATGTTTGTTCCCTCTTCGATCGAAAGTTCCGACATATACTATCCATGTAAGAGACTAAAGTCTGGGAAATCAAAGATTACAGCGGGCCAACCCTGTCATGATAGTGTCAAGAGCTCCTGATATTTGTGGCGAGCGATACTAGCTCACTCTATATAAGGACTTCCTTCTGCAATACGTCTCTCTCCATCATACACTAATCTCCTTGTCCCAAATCCAAAACTTGGAAGAGACCGGCCATGGCCTTCGTCTCTGCCTTAAAACATAAAAAAGACGAGTACATGTGCGAGACACGAAAGGATATTCCTTCGCCATGGTACCGAGCAATTCTTGAAAAAGATTAATCCTCTCACTTTATTATGAGTGTCCGCTCTGACGCCAGCCACACGTGCAGTGTATAAAACCACTCCTTCCGGCCGCTTTCTCTCCTTCCTTCCAACAGACTTTGTTTTTCTTGGGAAACCAAAATACTCCTGCCGGAGTATATATATGTCCCTCCTTCTGCACTTCAAAATTCAGTAAAAACCAGAACATGTGCGAGACGCGATCAGAACAGCAGTATTTTCGTACATGATGCCGAGACGTTCTTCTAAAACTACGGCAAGCATTGGCCATGACCACCTTTCGGCCCTTCGATCTCATAGTATATAACATCTCCACGGTCTCCGATGTTCCCTCTGTCCTTGTACAACGACTTCTCCTTTACAAAAACCGAAACCTTTAGATTCTACCTGCATGTTCTTCTTTGCTCCCAAAAGCTCCAAACACATATCGCACGTGCGGGAGACACCAGAATATCAGATCGCATATTCTGATGCCGAGCACTTCTCTCAAACATCCGCGTGGGATGTCTATGTCGACTGCCAAGTGCACCACACAAGCGACATATAAAGCCTCCTCTTCCGCCTCCATCTCTCCTCATCCACACGCCTCCACTATGCGTACCAAAAACAAGCTTTGATGAGCGCTATGATTTGCTTCTTTTCTCAAAAATTTTTAGGACGCCTATCTCATGTGGGAGAAACTCTGTCCCGTTTTCCAAAAACTGCAATATGGACCGGAGCATGTCTAACACGAACTATCGCAACTCCTTAGCCACTATCATAAATCTTCCAGTATAAACTGCAATGTCTCGCTTATCGCCCAATATTCAGGGCCAAAAGGAGCCTGCAACGAACACATGTTTGCGGCGATGTGTCGCATTCTAAACCCTTCAAGAAACACATCATGATCGAGACTGGGGTTGCAGAGACCATGGTTTCTAAACACCACACATCCTGCCCACCCCGACTACCTGACGTCTGCTCTTCTTTTTTCAAAAATGGTCTTTACGACGCTATGTCGAGCAACGGTCCGTCACCACGGTATAACGATTGCAAGCACATCATCTATGCGCAATATCGAGTTGAGACACCTCAAACTTCATCACAACAACTTCGACCAGAGAAGAAATACAACGATCAAACCATAGGGGTATTTTAATGATGCGCCACTCGTGCGTAGTGTCTAATAAGCTATATACCATACTCACTACTACCCTTTTGCCCAATCAATACACATTAATCCCTAATGCAAACAAAGACGACCTTTTTTCCTTTTGAGATCCAGGGCGCCGTAAACTCCACGCTTGGTTAAGAGAGAGATAGAGAAAAGAGATAATCGAATCATGACTTCCTTCGTAGTAACAAGACGACGCTTACGGCTCCATGAACCCATTTCCCTTGAGCCCACACTTGGTCTCCAAGCTAAAAGTCTGCTCAAACGCCTTGACCCTCTTCATCGCCTCCACCTTCGCGACCTTGACTCTCGCAACAGGCGGGCTTAGCTTCGTCGTAACCCTGCTGATCTTGGGGATAGCAGCACGCTTCCCATCACCGCCGTAAGGGCTGCTACCAATGCACTTGCCGCTGTTCTTCCACTGAGCATCAGCAGCTGACTTCCACAGCGCCGTGATATCAACTGTCATCTCCGGTGTGTAGTAGAGACGGCAGTCAGCCTCCTCGTACTGGAACTGCAGCGCCACACCTGAAGTATCGTTCGCACGAAGACCGTCTCGGGTGTTGACGCCTCCGGCTCCACTGACGGCACGGGAGAAGACGATGTCGCTGTAGTAGTCGTCTACCAAAATGGATTCGTTGAGCGAAGGGTCGAACTTGACGGCGTATTGTACGGTCTGCTGGATAAAGCCGAATGCATAGTTGTTGACGCCCTTGACGCCACCGATGGCCTGGATGGGGTTCTTGTTGCTGCGACCGCCCATAGCGATGGTCTTCACGCCCGCCTGCTGCTTCATCAACTCGCTGAAGATGGTACAAGTGGACGCACAGTAGCCGTCGGTTACGATGACGATGTTCTCTGCTGCAAACTTTGGCGGTCCTGTAACGCTGGCCAGGGGACCATAGCCAGTAACGTTGATGCCGCCAGACACGTAAGGAACGTAGACGTCAGAAAGGTTCCATTGGTTTTGCGTAGTGTATAGCTCACCATTAACCTCATGAGGACCGAACTTCTCGTCCCACGAAGAAAATGGTGTACCGTCAGCCTTCATATCCATGTGGTAATCAAAGTAAGAGGACTGAGCGAAAGCAATGGTACGGTTGCTGCTGTACTCCCGAGGGAACTGGCTCGAAAACTTGCTCGTGGCCTGTCCGACAAGGTCCAAAGCTTCAAACGCCCTCCAGCGGTTGGTACCTTGGGGCTCGACGTCGGGGAACAATTGTTTGAACATGTCGTAGCCTTGAAGAATAGTGCCACCACCGTTGGCTTGTAGATCGATGATGAGTTTGGTCTTTCCGTCAGCAAGGGCCTTGGGGATAAAATTTTGGGTGAGTTGCTGGAAAGGAATCTCGGCGGAGCTAGATCCGACAAAGTTGGGCACTTGCAATACCGCAACATCCTCATAACCAGTAGCGTCGATGTAGAAGCCGTTGATAAGGTTCATAGGACCAGCGGCTTGGGGTGTGGGAAAACCAGGAGCTGCGGCGCCAGCAGCAAGAGTGGAGGCCTCCGCTTCGTCTGACTGGGCACGTGTATCGGCGAACGAAGGACCTGCGGAGCCGTAGCTGAACCATTTCTTGGCCAAGTCTTCACCATTAGCGATTCCGCGGAACGGAATACTAGGACGAGCGTAGTTCTCCATAGTATAGGAAGAGCCATTGGCGAAGTGCAGGGTTGTGGTGGCACCAGGGTAGACCCAGCGTCCACGGCCACCTCCAGTGAACATACCAGTTCCGCTACCTTGAGTACCAAGGCTGACCTGGGCGAGTTCGTAGAAGACGTTGTTGTAGAGAGCATCGCGATCCTGGAGTGACCCAAGCTGGCTGAGATCCTCGAGAAACTCGCTCGCGTCCTTGTCATCGATACGAACAACAGGAGAGGGTGTGTAGGAGATGTTTTTGTATTGCATACCGAGAACATCAGCGAAGACAAAAACTGCGGGCAGCTGCTCTCCGTCCTCGGAAACTGAGACTAGAGGAATGGGGCGACCCCAGGCGAAGATGGAACCAACGGAGTCTGGAATGTAGGAGAAATGTCCATCGTGGGCGGATTGGATCAGGGTGTAGAGACTCCAGCCAAAGTCGTACTCATTCTTGTAGTAACCAGCGTCGATGTAACGGTCCATCGTGTCGAGTCCGCCAAAGATGTCGACGGGAGGCTGTACCTTCTCAGCGTATTCGGCAGGTGGGTCCTTCAGCTCAGCAAGAGTGCTCTGCCACTCAATGTAGGGTCGGAGTGCTTTAAGAAGTCGCTTTCCTGATGAAGCGTTGAAAGGAACGTCGTTGATGCAGTCCCAAGCCATCTGAGCGGGAATAGTCAGTTGGGCGGGTTGAGTGCCATCGCCGTAGACGTAGTTGGAGACTTGGGCACATGGTGGAGTGGTACCATTGGCCTGGCGAGCTTCGACCTGGGGTTGAGTCCGCGAGGGCAGGACGGGAGAGGCGACAGCCAGTGATGCAGCGCCGATGGCGGCGAGCAGGGCGGAGCTCTTCATGCTGGGTTGAGGTTGTTTACTGGGCAAGATATGGGGATAACTTGAAGCGAATGGAATTGCCAGACCAGCAATAGCGAGTGTGATGGGTGTGGATGAGGGGAGAAGATGGAAGGAGGGGTCGAGCAAGTGTTGTATGGCGGGGGGTCGAGCGCGCCTGCGCTATACGCCGTGAGGTGAGAGGTGAGCACGAGGCTGACAGTCACGTGCAGCACCAAGCCCGGAAACGTGCAGATGCAAACGGCCGGCAAATAAGTCCAGGCTGTACTTTCCCTCTGTCCTGGATAAAGTACTCCTAGAGGTCGTGGGAGTGTGGCCTAGGAGGAGTTGGATGACAGCGGAACGGAACAGCCCACAGCCCTCTCTTAAGAAAAGGGAAAATCGACACGCGCCACTAGGAGGTTGGTGGTATACTGGAGTGACGCACCAAGGATCCGCTCGCGTACAAATACTGACAGGCCGGTCCGCATCGTTTGAACACTAACCCACAAACCGAGCACAAACGTGCTTTCGACGCCGTGACATCAATTACATTCACGTCCTTTTCCGCTTCAATATGCGGGGCTTTTCCCGGGATCCATAGGGCAATCATGGTTAGATGGTGTGCAGCAGAGAGCCGCATTTGAGCTAGGGCCGTAGCCTATATGCAGCAAAAAGTATAGCGATTTTTGACACAGGGTCTGTCCGGTGGTCAATCCTCATCATCGAGCCGTCTCGAAGACATGCTTCGCTATCATCAAGTATTCTGTAAATGCCATGATGCCGGATAAGAGAGATAAGAGATGCGCAACCCCTCTTGACTCGTCGGTGTCGTTTTTACAATGTCATGGTAAGCGGGACGACGGGTGGTTGATGTCAAAAGCGGAAGCCTTGGCAGTCTGTGCCTGCAGATCGTCAAGGCGCATCCTAGCCACTCGCTCCACTCCTTCGACGCCCCAATGCATGACCACCTCATCGTCCGCTCAACGACGCGCTGTCGAGACCGGTCACCGCAACATTATTCATCGCGGGAAACCCTGTCGGCGACTCCTGCCGTGTTACGCGGTTCCTTTAGATCTTGTATAGTATTGAAGCTTTACGCGTCCTTACATCCCGTGTAAATTGGGACCGGCTGGCAAATGTCCAGTTTATTGCAAAAGTCATGCGCCCCTTGGACACCTGGGTACGATCACCATCCTTGTGGAGCTTTCTGCCTTGCCACATCCGCTTTAAGCGGTGCCGGTAGACTTGTGTCTCGTAGGGTGACACCTTGAACTATGGCTCTCGCGCGAAGTTCAAGCCTACAGCTAGACTACCACTGCATGACGACAAGCCTAGCTCTGTACCTACAGACATAGCAGCGTACGAAAACTAACATTACCAAAACCGTTCGGCGCCCGGTCTGTGGGCCTTACATGCCTGCAAGGTCGGCTCACGTTTCACGTTCCCTTCGGTAGCCTCAGCAACTTGCTTTTTCCGTCATGTCCCGAGGTCTGTGCTACGCCAAATCAAGAACGTCACATTTTCTTCCGGCTAATCGTGGGAACTAGGAGCTGTCAAATCTTGGTTCAACTACAGCACGATGTCGTCGTTGGACGCCTGTTTTTACAATCCTCGGCGAGAACGATCTGGAATATGGGGCTGGTGGCAAGAGGAAGAAATGTTTGACGAGTTTGAGAGGAGCATAGCCATGTGCACAGCACCGGGAATGCAGATGGTGTTCGGGATCAAGCACCATCCACAAAGCTTGAGCGTGCGAAACGAAACGCAAAACTAATGCATCCGCCAACCACCTGCCCTGTCACCACTGCACCAGCCACTACACTAGTGGTACCTGAGGCTGGTATCCTTTTTGTCCATTAATGTTTCTTCTCTCCCATATTTATAGTCGACACACCTGTTGCACAAAACGATAGAGAAATGCGGAGAACTCGTTTTACGATGTAACTGTCGCATGGCTGTTGCACATGTTTTTGTGATGATGGGAAGGTGATTAGCAGTGGAAAGTACGTACCACCAAGGGGGTTCCTATTTCCAAGACCTCTCTTCATGTTGCGTTTGAGTTGATCGTCACGTCCGCCGATACTACGACAGGAATAGAACCTGCCAGATCTGCGTCTCCAGGCTTCTTGTCATGGAAATTCCCAAAGGAGGCGGATATCAGATGAACAAACCGTTTGTTCAATCAAGAACGGATACTGTGGCGCTTTCATCCCACTAGCTCTCGCCCTGAAGGCTCCTGATTGATGTGATACCTTCAGGCCGGAAGAGGACGCGACCACGGCCATCGCTATCAACCCAACGCTCTCATTGCCCCTGGAATGACTAATATGTACTCTCATTCGTGACCTTCTCCAAACAGATTAACACAAGCAGTCTTCCAATCTATCGATCGATCATTACACACCACAATGTAAGCCACCCTATGAAGCGCAAGATCGTCTACGAGGGGACAAACACACAAGCCGCCCATGGCTAAATCCTTTGATAGGCTGAAGAAGAAATTTAATATGCCTGCGGCGACTAACAAGCGAATAGATCACTCGATTCAATATCACATCTAGTGTGATTGTCATCTGTGTAAAAAAGGTCGCACGTCACGAACCATGACTTCCCTCTGTGCGCTCTTGTGTGAAGCTACCCCGGAACACAGCAGTTTGAACTATTCCGTCATAGCGCTGACATGTACACTTTATTCTACCATTAGTTCACTATTTTACACGTACAACACCTACTCCAAAGTACATAGACATCAAGACCAATAGTGGCTCCTTTTCCAAGTCACTTTGCGTAAGAAAACAGCGTCTAACAGCATCAACCCTGGTACAGAAAAACAATCCACTCATCCCTTTACCTTTTCACCCAGCACACACACACACACACAAAGTCTCCATGATCCCCAAACTCAAGCAAGAATCTCGTCGTCTTGTTTAAACTCTAAGCTCCATCTGCTCCCCAAAACTAGCATTCACGGCACCATGATGATGATGCAAATGGTGCTGCCTCTCCTTGACTAAAGCATCATACTTGAAACCAAAGTTCAAGCACAACGCCACAGCCAAACCCACACACACCACAAGCGGCCCAGTGACAGCGTCAAAGTCCTTCCCACTCCTCTCCCTAATGAGCTTCGCACGGTAGATGTACATCGCATACCCCCACGCGAGAGTGAATGCTGCAATACACGTATACACGACCGCCAACGCGCGCGCAATATCATTGCCCTCACCTGCCGCATTGTACAGGCCAAGAGAGAGTGATGCCAAGAGGACGGAGACGTGCTGCCACTTGATAAATGTACGTTGATTCGCGAGCCAGACTTTTGCTTCTACGCGCACGGGGCCCTGGTCTTTGATCCAGACACCCGGGTCCCGGATACCAGGGGGCAGTTGAATCTTACGGGCTGAAGCTTGTTTGCGGGCATATTTGGAGGTGGAGAAGGATGGGAAGAGGGAGGCTAGACCACTTGCTTTGGAGGCTTTGCCATTTTGGTTGCCAGCAAGGAGGAGGGTGTCTTCGTCGTCTGAGTCGGCTTCCTCGTCTATGCGGGCGTTGGTGTTGTTACTGTTGTCTTGGGTATCTCCGTTGCGTTGACTGCGCTGAGAAAGGTGACTGCCAATCGTCGGAAAGGGGGGTTTAACAACGGGCATGGAGTGCGCTGCCGCAGACGCGCTCTTGGGTACGGAGCGTGTTGCAGCTGGCGAGCCTACGGGGGAAGCGATGGAAGCACGGTAGCTAGGACTAGCTTTTGCGCCAAATAGAGATCCGACTGCAAACTCGTCCTCGGCCGCCTTGCGCTTCTTCTCCTGCTCATCGTCAAACGCCTTCTCAGGCTCCTTCCTGATATCGTTGTCGACCTCGCTGAGCCAGAAGGGGAATGTATGAACATTATCTTCAAACAGCTTCGCGACACCATGGACAAACTTTGAGAAGCGGGGGGATTCCTTGACGAGATGACTGTGCATCAAGTCTTCGATCCACTCGTACTTCTTCATACCCTTGACTTTGATTTCGAGCAAGGCGTAGGGGAACTTGTGCAGCTCGCCCTTCTTGAGCGTCTTGAAGGGGAACTCCATTTGCCCGTTGTCAATGTCGCGGCGGTGCCAGTCGTCGGGCTCCCGGCAGGGTCTGTCATCGTCGAGTGCGTCTTCGCGTATGAGGGCAAGGTTGGTGTCGAGAGAGATGCGGACACGATCGTCGCCAGGGATTTGGAACGCAGTGCGGGTGTAGTTGGCGCGCAACATGGGCTGCAGCTTTTGTTCCTTGACGAAGCCCTGGATATCTCCAACAGCCTTCTTGAACTTGTCAATCTCCTCCTGGTTCTTGTTGGGGCGATAGGTCATCTTGTCGATGCTCTTCTCCATGTGGTACCTATCCTCGAGGAAAGCCTGCACGTATTTGGCCTTGATGGGGAAGCGCACCTCCTCAGCGGCGTTGCCCTCCTTGATGACCTTCTTCTCGAACATGATCTCGGGCTTCTCGCCAAGTTGGCCGTACCACCGGAGGCGTAGCGAAGAGGCATCGGGCTTGCCGTTGACCTTGTCCGAATAGAGGGAGAAGTTGGGGTTGTCGAAGTAGATGGATGTGATTGTAGGGTCGCGCTGAGTGCCTTCAGCAACCTTGGCTGATTGGGGGTTGTAGACGAGGACGGGAAGACGGCGGAGGATGACGGTCTTGACTTCAAAGAGGTTGTCCATGTGGACCCAGACTGTTTCGTGTCAGCAGGTAGTTGCAAATGAGAGGGCTCGTGTCGTACACTTGTGTGAGGTGAAGCCCTCGCCGTCGGTGCTGCTCTCGGCAAAGGAGAGAGCCTCTTTGGACTTGCCCTCCAGGCTCTGTCGGACGAAAGAGTACAGCGCCGACAGCCTGTACAGCAGCGGCGAGGCATCCTCGGTGTGGAGAGGGTGGCGAGCAATGCGCGCATCGATGAAGGGCCGCAGGCGATAGGAGCTGCCGCGGAGCTTGTCGTGCTTCTTGGTAGCCTTGATGACAGCCGTGAAGTTGACCCTGCTGAAGCTCTCCAGCTCCTTGGTCTCTTTTGTGATGTTGTCCAGCTCGCGCAAAACTTCCTTCAGTATCTTCTCCCTCTCCTGCTGGCTGGGCTCCGGCTTCTTGGACGCATCGCCCGACGCGTCGCCCAGCAAGCCCTCGCCCTTGCCGTCCTTGTTCTCCTTGTCTCCCTTGCCGTCCTCCTTGTCTTCCGCCTGGATCCCTATGGCCAATGGTTCCAGCTTCTTCTCGCAGGCCGTGGTCCGGTCGCGCAGCTTCTGCGAGATGTCGGTGATGAAGTTGTGCACCTTTTCCAGTTGCACGTTGGCCAGCTCATCAACAAACGCGCTCTCGTCGTCGGCAGTCCAGGAATCGTCGTCCTCGTTGTCTTTCAACAGCTTCTTGAGCTTGTCGTAGTCGATGTATTTGTCCTTCCATGGCGCATACACGCTCTTGCGCAGTGTCGTACCGAACTTCATGGCTTAGAAAAGTGGAAGCACCAAGCAATTGCAACCTGCAGTAGCAATAGCTAAGATATAGGAACTGCCGGTGCCGGAAAGCTCTGCATGCAGGATTGCAGATTATGGAGAATGAAGCAATGAAGCTGGGTCTAGCTGGTGGGGAGCGTCGCGCAGCCAATGCCCAGGAATCTTGGGCGCACGTGTTTCGCGTGCCGCGAGCGTCATAACTGTGCAACCCTACCCCAGTCCTGCATTCTTCAAGCACTTCTTTTTCTCGACATGTTTACGGCAAACTATCACTGTATCGAGCCACACGTCCCAGGATCCTCAGCCAGCTCTCAAGCTCGTCTAAAGGGCGATAGGCGTCTTGTGATGGTGTTGCTCTCACAACAACATCTGTTGACGCGAGTCATTCCCGCTGGGAAGACCCACGCATGTCACTGCCACTGCATCGTCCCGACATTAGTTTCCGAGGCCCAAGTCTGGCCCAAACTTGTTGTCTGCGCGACTCCAGAGTTCGGTCAATTTCGCGGCCTTTCGCTCTACAGACATGGCAATGACCTTGTCATGCCCTGTGTTTGTTGTTGTTGAGGATAGCTTGGTGCTGTGCTTACACGTGATGCTAAGCCTGATTGAGCTTCCAGGTACTTCCCAACGACTGTCTCCATCATCAGCGTCGTCCGACCAACCTCCCATATCGTATGCCTCCGAGTATGACTGACAGGTTCCGTATATCCGCAAGCAACGGCTTGATACCAACGAACATGCCCCGAAACATCCTCGGCTTCTAACGACAACGTTGGACCAAGGCTTCCTCAAACATGCCGCATACGAATACTAGCGGACGCTAATTGACAACCCTTCTCGGCTAGTCGCAAGTACTGGTTCCAAGCAAACACTTCTCGAGTCTAAATTGAAACCTGCTAGGAGTGATGAATCGGGGGCAAAACATCAAGATATAAAGCCTCTGGAAGCCCAATTAGTCATCAAGTTCTCACAGATCTCCAAAAGAGGAAAATCGGGCTTGTGGTTTAGTGGTATAATACTCCCTTAGCATGGGAGTGGTCCAGGGTTCGATTCCCTGCAAGTCCAACTTTTTGCGTTCGTCAAGGTCTGGTTGCGTTGCCGTGGTTGTGGTGGATGGCATCGTGCGTGGATTGCTCGTTTTTTTTTGTCGGATGTGGAGTCGTTCCCGGTCTAGACGCCCTGAGCGAGTTGGCATCGCCCCGTCAGCCACTCGCATCCAACCCAAAGTTGTTACAAGCACAAACAAGTCGAAGAGATGAACAAGGTGCAGCTGAGGTTGACAACGTCGCAACCCCACATTCCACTTGCCTTGTAGTGCCCGCCCACGATGTGTCTCATTGGTGCATTCCACCCGGTCCGAGTTCGTGCTACGACCACCTCACTCATCAATACTGCTCAGCCACCTACGCCCTGATGGTCATGCCGTATCTGCCGCAACGCCGTTGTCCCGACGCATCATGGATTGCGACGATTGGTACGCAGCCCTCCCGTGCCTGGACACCGGTTGATGACGGATGGACGGAAAATGTCAGCTTCTGTTCCCACGTTTGCGCATTCGCGCAGTGCATCTGAAAGCTTGTGACAGCCTTTCAGGCATCCTTCAAGAACGCCGTCATGTCCCCGAAACCGTTGCCGTGTTCTCTTGCTCACAAAACATCTTACTCTCTGTACTGCGAGTACGAGCACTTGCCGTAGACTTCTTTTACCAATTTGCGCAATGTTCGCCATGGTATCAAATAGCCATGCGCAAGTCGGCTTACCAAGACTGAGCACAACCAAGCGGACATGTAGAAGGGATTCGCTGTCTTCCTCCAGGACGCGTGATTCGGGTTATAACAGCAATCCTGATTCCCTCTCGCCCTTGGAAGCGGGGACGTTGGATCAGGGTACATCCTACTACAAGTCCTGGCAGAAGCTCAGATCGCTAACGATGCAGCAGGCATTCTTTTCGCACCCCTTCCACCTGTGCCGAGCATTCTTGTCAACAACAAAGCTACCTTTCCTAAGAAATGCTACGTCGATAGGCCTTGGTTGGCTAGCCAGAACTGCGTCACTAGCAACCCTGCAGAACTCATCACCAGTCAGGCATTCCTCCAATCTACATCTCCAGAGACTCCAAAAATAGGATCTGTCGGGACTTTGCTTGACTTTCCACGTAAGGATATCCCTAAAGATAGGCCTTCGTCGGACGATGAAGATATAGAGCGGTGGATCAACGACAATCTCCCATCCAGCAAGCGCCCTAGGGAACGAGTAACATCTATCGTTTCCATCTCATCCACGAGCAGTTGCGACATGCATACCAACACCGACTTTAGTGACGACGAGATGGATCATAATGTGAAGGCTATACGGCGTTTTCCGACTTCCACCCAGAAGATTATTGACCTTATCTTACGCAAAGTCGAGATCAACCTCCGCAACGCGGCTTACAAGCAATGTGCAGGAAGTAAAGCCGCTCACACCCAAGGTAGAGGCACACTCTCTTCAAGCCAGAGCAGTCGTAAAACATCAGTGAGCTCAGGAACCAAACGCAAGTCCCGTTCAGAAGGCAGTCCGCCACCAGAGGACGATGACGACGATGGTTCAAACAAGCGACGCCGGGGCTCCACGGCAACTACCACCGACGATTCTGAGACTGGAGCAAAGTTTGCGTGTCCGTTCTACAAACATGAACCGGACAGGTATCGCAACAGGCGCACTTGTCCTGGACCTGGTTGGCCATCCGTCCATCGGATGAAAGAACACCTCTATCGATCACATTCCCAGCCGATATTCTGTCCAATCTGCTACGAGACCTTCACTTCAGACAAGGCGCAATCAACTCACGTACGTCTGCGACAGTGCGAGAATTCACCGCCTCGGGAAATTGAAGGAATCGACCGTGAGACTATTCGGACCCTGAAGAAGCGCACCCCTGCGTATATGCTAGAGGAGGACAAGTGGAGAGACGTATATCAGGTCCTCTTTCCAGATGTGGCTGACGCTGAGATACCCAGTCCATGTATGTCGTCTTACTGTGACGTGTAGCTGTAATCTGCTAATATGTATCAGTCTACGATTGCGATTCACCAAGCGAAACATCGCGACGCTTCCGCAGAGATCTTCTGCATCGCGTACATCAAGAACTGCTTGTCGAGGCCGGACAAGTACCTAGTCCTGTCGAGCGAGAGATTATGCAGCGCGTGGCCCAAATCGTGCGCCGTTGCGAGCAAGATCTGCTGAATCAAGCGCAACCGACATCTTTCAATCCCACGCGACGTAGTAGCGTCATTTCTATAAGTAGTGCGCCCCATGCCCCGCCTCTACCCGAGCCTACTCCGATTGTCGAGCCAGATGCTCCGTCGTTCATTCCCGAGCCTACGATCGATTGGGGCTCCTGGAACTACCCGTCATACAATCCATTCGGTCTAGGAATCGATTGGGAAGCTGCGTTCCCATCTGGGTCTCAGATGCAGTATACAGGTAGTGACGAGACGGCTGCAAGCTTTTTGGTGCCAATGCGGACGTAGGCGGATGAGTATCGTAGGTGCGGCCTCGTAATGCACATGTAGCCTTGTACAACCATCTTGAAACCAATGTAGAAGTAGTGATGAAGCAGTCAAGCTCCTTGCATGAGTGTTCTTGCCCTGAATGCCAAGTGATGGTTACTGCGAATCATCTGTTTCGCTACGCGACGTCATGAATGCAAGGATAAGTGGGAAACCTGAGTCAAGATCGGAACTTTCAGTCTCGCACAGGGTCCACGCTTCCTTTCATCGCGTCACCATGCCACCAAAGATACGGATACCGACTGTTGAATTTCGATCGCTCCTTCTACCACCGGTACGAGTACCGATACGCGCTCTCCAGACATTATACCGCCCGCAATGCGCCTCTCACGTCCCGCGCTCTGCATGTCCCACCCAACGCCTTGAGCAACGCCGTGCGCTCAACCTGTACAAAACGGCCAAGGCCAAGACAGTCCTCGGCCAACACAAGGTGCTAACGTTCACTCCGTATGAATACCCGCGGTTGGAAGACCTGTCACACAAGGTCAGATTCTGGGAGACGACCAAGAAGGGCGCAAAGGAGGGCTTGATAGCGGACAACATCTCATTACAAGAGCTGTACGACAACCATGTCAAAGATGGAGAAATGCTCTGGTGTATGGATGCGCTGAAGAAAGGGATGGCGCAAGGATATTTGGACAATGAGGACCAGGGCGAGGCGAGCATGAGTGTACCAGAAAACTTGAGGGAATTCTCCATCACCAAAGCACACACGTTCACGAAACCCAAAACTAAGAAGGGCAAGAATATTGGAGGGCTCAAAAACATCATCTTGAACGAGTCCAGTCCAACCGAATTCTACAGGCTATCATTGGATCGCGCATACCAATTCCTCGAGCATGGCTGCCCTGTAGAGTTTCGCCTCCGCTTACAAGGCAGACCGCTGCTAAAAGAGGAAAGGATCATGGCAGCAAATCCTCGCCGCTGGCAATGGATGCACTCGCATTTCCCACATCTGCGACCAGACTTTATCATGAAGGGAATGCCTAAAGGCACAGCCTATGTAATTGAACCTGTGAGTGACGGACGCTCAGTGCAATGGGTGGCTGGAAACCCAGACGCGCCTGGTCATGAAGGGCTCAACAACCGGATATTCAAAATCAAGGGTGCGGTTGCGCACTCCGTCAAGCAAGGCAAACAAGCCATGCTGCCAAAGATAATGCGCGGGAAGTTGAGAGAATCCGGGATGAATGCTTACTCGACCAACACGGGCTTGCCGAAAGAGCAGGCTCGGGCAAAATATGGAAAGGGTGGGAAGGTCACGTACGGTGGCGAAGAGACCAAGTATCTCAAGAGGGATGCGGAGACGGACGGGTTCATGACGCCAGATCCGGCGTTACGACAAAGTAGGGCTAGAGTTAGAAGAGAGTTGAACGATGAGTCGCAACGTAAGATGCACTGGGAAGGTCGCGGGCGCATAGGCCGCGATCTGAATGAGCAAAAGAAGGCTGCCAGAGAGAAGCAAAAGGCCGAATTTGAGGGGAAGTACAAGTAAATGTAGCCTAGAAGCAATATGGCGGTTTCACCAAACCGCGGCTATCTTTTGGTGTTGTTGGGGCTTGGCGGGCGACGTTGGGCAGTGACCACATCTCTGGGTCGTCGGACATGGATACGGCCGAACATGTTTATCCACACCCAGACCCTAGACTAACTTACTCTCCTTTCTCCGCGACCGTCCGTTTGCACATGCATGCACCTGTGCTAGTCAAGGAAGCGAAGCCCGAATAATGCAGCGACCCTGAATCTCCCGCCCATTCCATCTCCCTGCTATCCTAAAAACCCACGACTCACCCTCCCCCGCTGTTCGTCATCGCATCGCCGCCGCCGCCGCCGCCGCGCAACGCTTACCTCTTCTCGAATCCGCAACGTCACCGCTCTGAGCTTCAATGAACGCAGCGCGCCAGGCGTGTCGCCCCAAGCACCAGGTCCTGGTCCTCAAATGCTACCCAAAAGTCCAGAAGAGCGATGCCGAAGCAAAGGCCAATTCGAGCGAGCTCAGCTATCTGCTCTTCTACGCGAGCACTCGCCGCAGTAAGCTGCAAAAGGTGGTCGACTTCCTAGACAAGAGGGCGACCAAGGATGTGTGGAAAGTCAGGACAGGCAATGTGCAGGTTACGCTGCAGATTGTCAGGGCGCTGATTGAGAAATGCCCGCGCGATCTTCCCCTCTATGCGAGTGCCGTACTGCACATCCTGCGAACCATTCTCAACTCAAACGACGTTACCATGGTGGAGGAATCAGTGCCGACGTTCGAAGCTCTATGCGCGCATCAGGATCCCGCCGCCCTCGCAGCCGACCAGGACTATATCAAGAAGTACGAGGAGATTGTGCAGTTGTACGCTCAGTTCGCGTCCAAGGAGACTGTCAAGACGGGCAAGGCACCAGTCAGCTGGCCCGTTGCAGTCAGATACCGCAAGGCTGGACTCCAGGCCCTGAAGGCGATTGCCTCGTCTGAGTCATTAGGGTCCGAGACAGGGCGTCAATTGGGCGCCGTCATACCAGTCATACTCGTCAACATACATTCAGAGAGTGGTGCATACCTCAAGAGGTTGGAAGCACGGGAAGCCACCAAGGGCGAACACGACAAGGAGCTGGCATTACGGCGGCGGCAGAGTGTATCCACTGCACGGACCGACGATGAAGACGGCGACCCGATCGCGGCATCCGGAACGACCGAGGATGCGGATAAGCTTGCAGAAGAGGAGGTTGGAGTACTTGCGCTTCAGGCGCTGAGGAGCATATTCCAGGGTGTAAATCGAGGGCAACTTCGGCTTGCGACCTCAGCAGTGCTCAAGTTTATCGCATCACATGTCAAGAGCTCACAGGAGGCTACCCCAAGCGAAAGCAGCCATTGGGCGACTACTCTCATGGCTTTGATCTGCGCATGGGTCCCTGTACAGGACCGATACACAATCCTGGTAGGCGCAGTGGAAGCCCTGGTTCGCAGTCCAATCGTGGAAGACGACCTCGAACAACAGCTGGTTCTGGCGACTATCATCGACTATCTTCTAGCCTCGACAATCAACTTCATCGGACTCAGTGTCATGGATGTTCTGGTCGGACTCATCTCTCACTCATTGCTACTCCTTCAGCTTGGTGGGCCAGGATCGAACATTGTACCGCATCACCAGCAGACAACATCTGTTGTGGGAGAAAAAGACCCTAGCAACCAATCTTCGACGACTAATTTGGACGCTGTAGTCACGGAGGTCGTCAAGAAGCCCTCTAACGTGAGGCTACAACTTCTGGATACCGTACAGAGATGCATGGCGGATCTCGCAACACATGTGTACTATACAGATCAGATTTCTGACATGGTGGAAGCGATCCTGAGCCGCCTCAAGCCATCACGTCTCTTGAGTGTTTCCTCCACCACTGAAGCAATACAGAACCCCGAAGGCGCTATAGACGCCGTTGCGGATTCGATCAGCATGCAGGAAAAGACGCATGTAGACCGCTTCTTCTCTTTCGAAACGGCACGTATCACTGCTCTCGATGCGGTCAAAGCCATTATCAAGACAGCAAACGCACGGAGACCAGACGGCTCAACTGCATCTGTGTCGCGGAGCAAAGTCGGTGTGAGTGTCTGGGAAGGCACTCAATGGCTTCTGCGCGATCCAAGCGGCCAGGTCAGGAAAGCCTACGTCGACGCGCTGATTACGTGGCTTAATACGGAGAAGAACAAGGAAGATCTGAAGATTGTGGATAACTACAGGCGGAAGGAGAAGGAGAACGATAAGAATGCGTTGGCTAGACGTGCAGTCTCGAATGCATCGAACAGGGAAAGAGTATCGAAACGTGGTAGGGACACGTTCTTGCCCCTGCTTCATCTAGCTGTCTATGAGAACGCGCTTCACTACGTCGATTCTGAGGCCGACTATCTGCTTCTGCACTTGCTGCTCACCACTCTAGTCAATAGACTCGGAGTAAACGCAGCGAGGAGTGGACTGCCAATGATCATGCGACTACAAGAAGATATCGTAACTATCAAAGACCCAGGTGCTAAACTGCGCTTGGGCAGCTTGGTACATGGCTACCTCTGGGCGCTCAGCATAGCCCTGGACTTCGAGGTCTCCTCTGTCGGACGTGCCCTGCACAACGAAATCTCGCGTAGAAGCAGCAAGGGTCTGTGGATGAAGAGCATACGCGTCCCGCCCATGCCCATTGAGCTCATAGAAACACCTCATGCGACACCTGTCGCTGTACCAGCAGAGATTGTCGAGAACGAAGCTCTGAAACCATTTGACAACAGGGAAGCTTTGGTCGAAAAGATATCGGAAGGTTACTCGACTTCCCTATACTCGCCGCCTTCTTCGCCCCCTGGCTCACCTGGCCGCGGAGCCAATGCGTCTATCCCTACTATCCATCAACCTGTGCAGCAACCTCCAAGCCACCAAGGCCCACCTGAACTCCCATTCAAAGTCCGAGAAGACCTCCTCTCGGACTGGACGAGAGACGGCTGTCTATCATCCCACACAAAAGACTCGTCATCTGCTTCCATATCAGGATCGAAAACAGGCACGCATTACACCGCCGCGACACAGAAGAACAACTTCCTCGGCGTCAATGTACAAAATGAGAACCTGGATAGTAGCAATGGTAGCTCGCCTGCTCAATCGCCACGACGTGCGCACAGTCGTCCGCCGTCGGCAGCATACGGGCTTGTAGGTCGATTGTCGAGTCCGAATCGGAGCAGAAGTCCGGGTGGCAACACACCAAATTCTTCGTCGAGTCTGCGGTCTACAGTCAGGGTTGATGATTTGCGACGGGCATTGAGTACAAGTCATGGTGGGGCGCCGAGGACGGGATATTCTCACCGCGCACCGAGCCATCGGGCAAGAAAGAGTCTGAGTGACCACGACGCTTCCTCAACAAGTGATTCCATGGTCAGTGTACATTCTCTGTCCGACGCGTCGTTTATTACTACGGGTCCGGCGAAGGAGGAGCAGCAGCAGAGTGGTGGTGTGCAGAATCCAGAATCGCCTACTACGCCGGCTGCTACTTCTACGCCCAGGCCGACAACAGCTACTTCCATGAACTTTGGGACAGCAGCAGCAGGAGGAGGGGGAAGGGAAAGTACGTATACGATGGATAATTTGCCGCCTGTGCCGCCTATTCCCGAGGATCTGCTCAACGGGCAGAGCGAGGCTAGGGATTTTGCGAGACCGAAGACGGCGCCTAATGGTGCGGTGAAGAAGAGTAGGAGTGTCAAGAGTGGAGTGAGCAGAGGTAGGAGTGGGGATCGTAGAAGGGGGACTGGCTTGTCGAGTAGTAAACCGGATTTTACGGGCTTCTTGGATAGTATTGGGGTTGAGGATGATGAAGATGATTTGGAGAGTGTTGGAAGTGGTATTTCGAAGGCGCCGTATTGAAATGGTTGTTTTTGGTGGGTAATTGGAGATGTTGGTTGGTGTGTGTGGGTGTGATTTAGCGACGTTCGCAGGCACAACGGGGATTTGGGATGGGAGGTGTGTGTGTCTGTATGTGTGTTGGGTCTATTCTTCCGTCTTCCTTGTTGCTGTTGTTGCTGTGCATAGTCCCTTCTTAGCTTCGGCTTTTTGCTCCTATGTTCGAGAAAAGTCTTCTTGGTAATACAAAGATCCCATTTGTTCATTTGCGGATGTACTCTTCTCATACCAAGGTCTACGTTGAGCAATATTGTCAAGCGGGGGTTGAAGCGTGCCATTACATGTCGACTATGGCTTTACAATGTCTCTACATTACGGCAAACCGAAGCATATTCATACGATTTTTCTTTCCGTGCAGCCATTCATACATACCACATTGCTGTACAGCATATGCAACGTTACGCCCACATAAATTGCTCATCCGTATTATTGCCCTCCTTCTTACTTTACTACCCATCGCGCAACTACAAGTCTAGCTTACCGCATTGACACGTATCTATCACAGTACACTCCTCGGAATGCTACCACTCACCCCCCTTACCCTCACCCTCTCAGCTCTGCCCACCACCCTCACCACCACCCTCCCCTACGCCACAAGCCCCTACAGTCCCCAAAACTGCCAATCCACCATCACAGAAAACGGCGGCGTCTTCTTCTGCAACGGCTACAACTACATGGGCAACTGCGGGTGGCGCGCCTACCCAACAACGCCTGGTTCGGACTGGTGCTACAGCTTCGGAAATGTAGAGGAGCGGCCGCGGTCTATTGGGCCGGATCCGAGTGGGTGATGTGAGTTGTTCAAGGAGGAGGGGTGTCGAGGAGAGGCGGTGCAGATTTGGAAGGGGATAAGTGATAAGAGGTTGGAGTGTCCGGGTATCAGTGATTCGGGGACGCCTGAGTGGTGGGTTAGTATGAAGTGTCGGTTGAAATGAGGGGGTGGTGGTATATGGTGTTTTATTTTACAAATGGGGGTTCTGGTATTGACGTACGATGTGAATGACGTTTGCCGCTCAAATATGAGTCAAGTACAAGCTTTTTGTTCTTGTTTCTTTTCCACTACAATATGAATCACACATGGGGACTGCTCTGGCACATCAAGTCTCCCACCATCACGTAATGTATCTCCTTACTATCTTCACTCTGAAGTGAAGACAATGAGCAGATGGATGGACGCGATGCATGTTAGAGTATGAGATAACAAACATCGCAAACATGTGTAACTCTTGGCTGTGTTTCATCCATGCCTTTCGAAGTTGCCTCCTTGTGATTAGTGAAGTGCGTGGGTCGCACTAAGCTTTCCCTCGTCTTCACATTGAAGGCGGTTACGTTCAAACGATCCGGGTAGTCTAACAAATCACATCGAACATGATCTCCCAACGTAATGCGTTGATTCGACGGTACTTGACGTTGGATTTCGCATGTGGACTCGCTGCACAATCCAAACGACGCGGTGTGTATTTAAAGATAGCTCCACGTTCGTTCCTTCCTTCTCACTATCTGCAATCTCAATCCAATAAGAACACAAGTAACAAGACATACGGATACCAACATCGCATTACCATAGGATCTGCATCATAGTCCTGGTAGTAGCCACGAGTAAATCTAGAACACGACTCTACGATGCGCCCTCCCACCATTCTCACCTTCTTCGCCAGTCTCGTCACAGCCAAGCCTTTTACAAGCCCTCCTTTTGCACTAAGCCCCTACATTCCAATCACCGAAAGCGACAACTGTAGAAACAGAGTGATCGACAACAACAGCGGCATCAAATACTGTCTCGGTACAGGATTCCTCGGCAATTGCAAATACAAGGCCTACACCGAAAGGAAATCGTGTATTGACTTTGCCGACATTGTCCAACGGCCCCGTTCTATTGGTCCCGATCCAGGCGGCTACTGCATGTTGTTCAAAGAGAACGACTGCAAGGGAGAGCCATTGCAGATTTGGGAGAAGAGGGTGTTCCAAACGTTTATGTGTCCGGGTATCTCGGAGATGGGTGGGAAGAATGAGTGGTGGAAGAGCATGGAATGTGTGAAGAATGAAAATTGATGATGGCGGGTAGAGCAAAGACTTGCAAGAAAGAAAGGGTTGGATAGAAACAGGAGGATGAGGTGATTTGTACATATCTAATGAGGAGTTCAAGTTTTGAGTAAAGATTAACAGATGTTTAGATAACCTTTTCTAGGAGAAATGTCATGAGAATGAGACTATCTTAGCGATGAATAGACCTGGCTTGAAGCTCAGCCAGTGGCGACTAGTAAAGCGGTGACTAGGTTCTGGCTTGGACGTAGTCATCAAATATCAGAATATCAATGCACAGGAGTGCTTTCTAGGGAAGTGATTACAGGAAGAAGTCCTTGGCTGTGACTCTATTGCGATCTCGTGAAGAAGGATGCAAGATAGCTCAGTGGTAAGTCATCACACTATACGATGGTTCTTTAACAGCTAACAAGTTGCATACAGCTCTAAAAGACTTCAAAGCCGCCTCCGCGTCCATCTCTGTGATAGTTATGTGTATAGACAGAAGAAATGCATCATAGTATTCAAGTTACTCTAGTCGATGATGTAAAGACTCTGACATCTTCTACTTCCATCACGACTGTCGCACAGGAATGGCGTATATCAGGGTTCGCCGACTGCATGAGTTCTCTCTACCATTTCCTACCACTACGCCAGCCATTACAGAGAGCCGACTACCAAATAGATAGTAAAGCCCGTTTCTGGATGTCTGGGCTCACATCTATATATTTGATTAAATGCTAACACTGCCGCTCACCGTCTTCTTCGCGATCGCCACTACTACTCCCATCGATACGCCCCCTATCAACGACGTTGCCCTTTCCGAAGCTACTGGAAACTCGCTATTCACACGCGCAAAGGTCGAATTAGTTACTTACGGAAACCCACAGTCCCCCCTATGCAACGCCAAGATTGGTCGGCCAGGCGGCGTGTATACGTGTCCAGGACCAAACTTCACTCCTACCGCCACAGAACAATGCGAGTGGCACTCCCCTCCTGATCCAGGCTTGTCGTCATGCATCACCTTTGCTCCACCTAGGGCCCTTCCTCAGTCGATCGGTCCTGATCCAGGTGGCTATTGCATCCTTTTCTCGGGAAACGAATGTAAGGGTGGGCAGTTTGTTTTGAGTGTCGGGAACAAGTTTTATAAGTAATTCTGTCCTTTTCTAGATACTTTGAGCATGTGCTAACGTCGATAGTACGCTTGGATGTCCTGGTCTGACCCATGGTTTCAAAGATAGGGCGGTTGCGAGTTTGGAGTGTTGGCCGCTTTCGCAGCGATGGTAATGTCAAGAGCAGATTGGCAGATGAGTAGTATACTTGTAATCGTGCATTACTGTATTAACCCATCATTGCTCAACTTCTGTTGTCGCAGTGTGCTTGTAGAAATGTGAGATGTTTGGAGACGTTCCGACGCTAGAAGGCATTCTGTGACTGCCCTCAATTTTCTCACTCCGCGCTACCACCACTTCCCCTCGTCACTGCCTCTTTCAACACCGCACCGCCAGCTTACTACAGCACTGATAGGAGTACACTATTGGTGCGTCTGCCTAGGCTATTAGGAACACCCCACTTCCACGTCAACCGTCGTAAGCACTTGTTTTGTTAGCAATCAGCTGAGCTGTTATTATTACACGCTTGCTGGCTGCTTGATTATACAAGGTTTCAGGTCAATCATACACCCGAATTGTCGCGTTTTGTATCTTCTAACCGACTACCGACTAGAGTGTGTCTAAGACGCCTCAGTCACTGAGTCGCTGAGTGTTTCAGTTCTCTAGAAGCAACCACCATTGCCACCATCAGACTCACCGGCACTGCGCCCACAACTATCATAGTCACTCAATCAATGTTCTTCACTGCTTGAAAGATGGCGAGGACCGCTACGCGCTATGTCAGACGGGACTGTAGTCAAGGAAGTGACTGGTAACTGGGTCAAGCTTCGTAACCCCCTACACGACCGAAACGACCATGAGCATGCCCATCAGAGTGGGTAGGTCACTCAAGTCCCTATCGGTAAGCTTTCAAGAGCAAACAACAGCGGAGATGGTCATCAAGAGCCACGAAATCCGCTAGCGCAATGAGTCGAGGACTTGCGAACGACATCCAGTTGACCGTACGCGAAGATGGTGATTCAATGAGATCTACGCTTCAAGCAGCGCGATCGCACATATACCTTCAAGTATGTATACACATCAATGAACTAAGTGTATCCCTTGCAGAAATTTGACGGCTTCACGCTTGACAGCAGTCAATGTTCTAGCTGATTGTCAACTGCCAGATCGTTGACCAAGAGCAAGTCACATACGCAAATTTACCAACCTTCAGTTTCTACGTTCTCAAAGGACATATAAATATCTGGATTTGTCCAACACTTTCTTCCATAGAATAGCGACAACGATAACAACAACACCTCATTTGAACCGATTGTTATACTATCACTCCCACCATCTACTGCTGGCCAGTAACTTTGCTAAACAAAACCATCTCACGTGTACAGTCGAACACTCAACACTCGAATACTTGGATACAAGGGACAACGGAGTGATAGTTCGTCAAACAACCGTACCAGCCCCGAACCAACAAATCAACACTCATCTAAGGTCTCTTCTCTCGACGTCAGTACATCACAACAATATGTGTTTCAAACAGACATACATGTGCGAACAAGGACATGAGATTGAACCGAACATAACAGAGTGTGGGAAAGACCCATATTCTTGCTTCATTAACAATAATATCATAGAAGGGGAGCCTATATTATTATCAAGAGAGGATTGTAACCAATGTTTGGGTTTGCCGAAAGCAACAATAGAATTGTACAGGAAGTCTGGACGTACAGTCGCCTCTCAATTAGACTGGGACCATGCATATGACGCGGAGAGATTTGTGGTCTTTTACTTACGACGAGCACTTCAAGGTTGGAGATACAAGTACCTAGCATGGGAACGGGCCGAACGGGTGACTCCGCAATCGGAATATTGGACGCCAAAGGAACAGGAAAATGTGAAGCTCTCTGCTATAAAAGCAGTGGAGCTCTCTGCTATGCAAGTAACTCAGCCCTCCGCTACGGAGCTCTCCGCTATTAAAGCAACGAAGGCCTCCGCCGAGAAAGCAAAGCAGTCGAAATTTCGGCTAGTTCTAAATCCGCAAACGTCCTCGGTCAGATCTCGCACAGCAACACAAACAAAATCAGACGCCCAGAGATCAGCCAAACACGCTGCCGGAACTTACACATGGAACTACAAAGAAGCTCAGAGCGCCTTTGAAGCAGCGTATGTGCCTTATGCCATAAATATCATTGAGCGTAGGCGGGCTCAACACTCAGAAGCATCGCTGCAACGAATGGATGCATCCGACCGGCTTGATATATTGAAACATGTCGCGAAAGGGCTACAGAAATTATTCAAAGATGAACTTCTGCCCCCAGAGTTCCAACGCACCTTCAACGAAGGCACTCATCTTGGTAATGCAGGTAGGTCTGATGATTCACATGCTCAGGGCTCGACCGCCAAGAAGACTTTTCAAACAACGATCAATCCTAAAGAGGGTAGAAGACTCGAAGACATACTAGACCGTTATCCTCCAGGTTACAACAGCGAGGGCGGGTCTGGTTTCTCTGGCATGAGCAGCCCCGAAACAAAAAGTCCCAGTGCTTCGGAACTAGAAAGTGATAAGCGAAAAGGGAAGGGAAAAGCCAAGGCTACTCATTCAAGCCCGAATTATCGTGCACATGAATCTTCTCCTTCAGAAAATGAATACCATCCAGGCGATTTTCTCACGGAAGAGGCGGATCGTACTGAGCGACGAGAGCAAGCCCGGATTGCGGAAAGGAATCAAGAAGCAGCACGCATGCACATGGAAGAGAATCGAATTCGAATGGGAGCTGCACGACACCAGCCGTACATACAAAGCAACTTGCAGCCTCAACAACCACCTATTACGAATGACCAAGAATACTATGATATGATGAACCAAGATTTCACTACCCACCACTGGGCAGTCGATCGCTCTAAGAACGACGAGATTTATACTGAACCTCAACCCCCAGACACTAGCGAGCAGTCTTCAACGCTCCGTTCTGGCAAAACGGTGGCTGCAGGAAAGCAACGGGCAGCAAAGACAAACAACAGTGCAATTCCTAGGGAAAGAAAAAATACCAAAGAGGGTAATAGAGTGCAGTATCTTCAAAGAATGGCCGATGATATTGCTAATCAGAATACATGGGCGCACTCAGACGACAAGGAAAGCTTTGTAAGATCTTACGTGGAGGAGGCAATTAAAGAGGAGGATAATCAAAAGGGCACGACGGCTAATGGCCGGAGGATCCCCTGGAAGCAAGAAAATCATGATCGGATTTTGGATCGACTCAGGAGACGACCTGGATTAAGAATGAATCCAAACAATTTTGTATCGATCACAGTCGATTACCGCGGTCATCGGACAGGTTATGCAACTCGTCCAGTTAAAGTCGCCAACCCCAACAATCATCCGACGGTAAAAACATATCCACCAGGTTACGACAGCCCGGGTAGTTCCAATCCCCCAAGCACTCCACCCATCACCAAGAGCCCGAGTAGTTCCAAGAACCCGGGTAGTTCCAATCCCCCAAGCACTCCATCCATTACTAAGAGCCTACCACTACCAACACGCGGACTATCTCCGAGCGACGACCGAGAATATTGGGCTAAAAATCCCACCCCCCACTCGTGGGCACTTAATCGTCCCAACAACGATGATCTGTCCGCAGTATCCAGCCCTAAGAGTCCTAGGGAGCAGTCTCCAGCACCCCGTTCTAGCGGCACTTCACCCCATGTTGCAAATCAGTCCCCCACCAATCGCGGCACTGGGAACGAACAACGTAGTCGTGCCACGTCGAAAACAAGCTCCAAGGGATCCAGTGACGGCAGTGCTTTTATGGCTGATGTTTTTGACTTCTCGGCGGCGTCAACGCATACGCCACCTCGTTCAACGGGTGCGCCTCAGCCCATCCCAGCCTCGCATGCCCAGCATGTAGGCCCCTCAACCCACACCACTGTAGGAAAGGCTCCAACTACTGCAGGAAAGGCTCCGACTACTGCAGGAAAGACTACTACTACTGCAGGAAAGACTCCTGCAAGCCAGAAGACGGTTGCTGCGTCGAAGCGTCCAACCGAAAGTTCTGCATCGAGTTCCAGCGTAAAGGAAGACAAGGGTAAGAAATCTCTCAAAAGTACTGCATCAAGCTCCGGCCCAAAGGAAGATAAGGGTAAGAAACCTAAGAAGAAGTAAACTAAAGAGGAAGATGCGCGGTGCCTGACACATGAATTCGGAGTTTGTCAGCAGGTTATTGCAGACCTTTGACGGTGCCTGTATTGGCAATGCAAAGGTATTGTCGGTTTTTGGATGATTTGTGAATGTTCTACGAGCAAACACGGCAGGCCGTTGTCTCTTCATTCTTTCTTTGTAGTGTTTACTCTGGCTCAGTCTCGGTTCGCTAGCGAGTCCTCTTTGTTCATAGCGTGGATGTTCTGATATCGAGTCGATGTTTTGCGATGGTTATAGATGCGAGTTCTTTCACAGTGGAAGTGTTTATATAAGCAAGGTTAGTGGCATAGTTGGTTATAGCGTAAGTGTACATAGCCGAACAAAAAGATTGAATCTACACATGAAAAACCAAACGTGCATGTGCAGGCGTGACTGAGTGCTGGGGCTGTGTATCGAAAGTGGACGAGAGCTGGTGGAAGTGTGCTTCGAGGTGGATGACGAGTCAAAGAACGTGGAGCTTCGCGTTGTTGTATGTACCGAGGTGTTGCTCGATGTCATCGAAACCGTGACAAACACTGGAAAGGTACCAGCCTGCATCACCACGAACAATGTGTTGGAAGATGCTCGCCTCGACAATGGATGAGAGAACAACGATCGATACGCGTCACTTCCACGCTAAGAGTTTTACGTCATCAGATTTGACATCATGATGTCGATCATCACCACTCCAGGCGCGTACCTCACGCGTCAACAACACCCACTGAAGAGCACCACATCAGTGGTCAACAAATTCTTTTGGAAATAGCGGAGCGAGGTGGTCTTGTCATACCACTTGTACCCGTCAATCCGTGCCATGGATAGCGGTGTGCGAGCACGAACTTGAAGTAATTTGAAGCCGCCCTGCGGCCAAAACACAAGGCAGCAATAGCCACTACACCGAACCACCAAACACGATCTCAGAGACTGGTTTCTTAACAGGCACGCGCCGAATCCACCATAGCATCGTCATATCACTTTTTTTTGGAAATGCGCGAGAAGAGCGACGAGCGTGCACAACCATACGGTATCTGTGTTCAGCTTTTGAGCCCCAACATGTCATCACGGCAAAGTCCATTTTGGTCAGTCACAGCTGCGGCATGAGTTTGAGAAAGCAAGAATGAGCACATGATGAAGATCTTCAAACAATCTTTTACACTGTACAGACGAGGGTCGTCTTATCTTGCCGTCGCGTATAGGTACAACTCGGTCGCAACGTGCATGAGAGCAGCAGCCGTTACTTTTGGATTTTGTATCGATGTCGTTACTGGGGCTCAGTGGGCGCACGAATGGCACGTTTTCTCATCTCTTTGGAACCAATATCGAATGGTACGATTACTGTTTTGGTCCGGGGGGAGACGCGCGCCATGATGTAGAGTTGATATGATCTGGCATTCAGACATGCGAATATTTTCCAACGCTTTTGATAGAAGAGAAGAGACAAGTATGTAGGATGGTGAACCTCGCACGCGCTCGAGCGAAGCTTTATACACCCAGCATGCGCACTAGCTCCAACCACGAGGCGAGCGCAGCCGAAGTGCCACATGAGAGTCTTCTTTGCCGAATCTCGGAACTTGCATCGCAGTACAGCGCGAAAAAAATTCATACAGCATGACATGGCTGTGACCTCCTTCCAAACAACAAGACAGTAGCGTACTTCCTAGCTTTGACGCGGCAGAACACGAGAGAGCGTGCCATGTGCATTGTACCCCGTAATTAGTTTTGTAATGTCAGCCTCGCATATAAGGAAGCAAGATGATGAGGACAGTCGCAACCTCCAGGTGTAAGAAGATCGGAGGAGATCGAGGGACGACATGGCTATTGATCTATGTGTTTTGGTCTCCTCCGAGTATGCCCGTGGCCAATCTGTTTTTCACTGTGTTCGATCGGATTCAAGGCTCTCTTTCATGCTCGCCTTGGCATGCGTGTTCTGCGGATGCAGTTTCTGCTCTTCACGTGTATTCTTCCATCGATGTTTTTGGAGAAAAAGAAAAGGACTGGGAGACACATGTCCGGGAGCTTTGCGGCTTTTCAGACAATCTCCATTTCCCTGAGCTTGAGACTTTTTAGAGGAATATCTGAGTGGGTAGATATATGATGGAGAAGAAGGTAGGGTGTAGCAGAGGAGCTTATATATGCTGTCTTGGGCTTGAGTATCACGTGTTCCGCGCCGTTGTAAGGACTGATGATGACGCGTGGAAGTTGGAGGTACATGAATAGGAGGAAAAAGATTTGTTTGATTGGGCTATGGGTGTCAAAGTCATCGGGAAGAGTTCGAAAGACAGTATATGTGGAAGGCAGTACACTCCGTGCCTCCACAGTTTCGATTCCAGTCCCACAAGTGACCCAAGTGCTTCATACTAATTCGCAAACCGGACTTTTGAGAGAGAGAAAAGACACAAAGTGGCAGAGCCAGACAAAAATCGCTCAAAAGCATGTCCATGCCGTTGTCTCGCCTAGAAAGCAAACTCCATAGAATATGTCGCACCGCCTTTCGATAAGAATTGCACTCGCAAAAGAACCACATCTGACGTCCGTGAATACAAAATGCAGCATGTATGCCCAAAACCAAAGCCAACCTACCATGCGCACAGCGTCCAGCATGCTGCACAGTTGTGCCATGAATACGAAGAGTGCTCGACGCTCTTCGCCGGAAGCTCGTCAGGCGAATCTCCAAGAGTCCTCGATTACGCATTCCACACCTCGGCCACCTGTCTCACCTAGAGTTTCAACTTCTCTTGTCGTTGAGGTGACACCAAGGGTTTTTCCGCGTTTGGTTGCATCGAACTCTCCGTTGCGACCGCAAAGGAGACAGCCTTGCCCGGAGAGCTAGGTCTGAAGTGAAATTTTACATGTTCGAATCCTTTTGAGGCCCTAGCCGACCTTACCATAGTATGGTGCACTCGTTCAGGAAATCCCAACATGCAGATAAGGTCGTACAACCCATCCGCAAAGAGTGTCCTCTGAAGAAGCGACCTGAGTCTTTCCCGTAGATGGAGAAGGACTCTCGTCATCTCTGATGCGGTGTGTACAAGGGTATCCAATTCCTTCACTGAGCCGTCATAGCTGTTGATTTGTTGCGAGAGTGAGATAATCCGATCGCCAAGCTCACGATCTAGCATGTAGTGTTTGCATTCGAGATCATCGATGCCAAACATCCTCGCAACAAGGTCGACGTATGTTGTCTGGTAATCTTCAAAGATCTTTTTAAGCCTTTGGATGATCAGTTCGATCTTGCTGCGGTTGAAGATTAGAACCACGTCCCAAAGTTCGTCACACGCGATCTGGAGTTCATGCTGCGGACCTGGACGTGTTAGTGATGCATTCAAGAATTTGGGTTCAACATACCATCAGCATTTTTCGCAATCGATGCCAATGCAGCTTCCATGGCTTGTACGAACTTGCGGAGTTCGTTGTTTAGGCTAATGCGTACTTGATTTGTCGGTCGGCTACGCGTAAGATATATATTTATCGTGTTGTCGTTGTTTGCTTGTTGTATATCCGTTTCCGCGCCCAACATCTTCGGAAGTCGCCTCGCAAAACGGTCTTTGAGACTAAGTTCGGTCTTTGGCCCTCTCATCGGAATGACGCCGGTCGAATCGTCGATGAGATCTTCCTTTCCGAGAATACCATATACTTTCTCTTCCACACGTTGATGTTGAGTGGACGCCATAGTGGTGTCTTAACTGCTTTCGTGAGATGGCTGAGAGTGTCGACCAAGAATGAATATAAGTATATTATTGAGTGAGGGTTGCTCCTGAGGACTTTCGATTAGTGTTCGGCAGTAATTTCCTGCTCTGCAATACTTTCGAAGTGTGGTGGAAGAGAGATGGGGAGCAAGCTGAGAAGAGATCATTAAATAGCAAGAGCGACCGGAAACGGCTGCTTTTACCTTTGACTTTACCTTGCGCTGTTGCGATACCGCTACGTGTGACGTAAGAGAGGACCTAGGCAGCAACAAAATGCCGATAGGATAGTAAGAAGTAAGAGGTGAAAGACCAACGCAGAGCTGGGCCAATCTCGACTGGTCCGGTCCGTTTGAGCCCGGCAGGTACAGGGCATGGATGTAAACGACGTACACCAAGACAAGAACCACAACAGCCAGAGATGGTGTGAGAAAAACACAGGGAATGAAGCCACAAAATCTGATTCTAGACGTGCTTCTTGACTTCTAACACAAGGAGATAAAAGAAGACGCTATATGCAATGCAAAATCTACAACCACCCACACCACCTCTCTCTCTCCTTGACCCAACTTCCAACCACTCCCAACTATTCTTCCCCAACCAATCATCCACCAAAACCAAAGACCTCAGCCGTACTCAACATACTCATCCTAGTCCCCCACAACGCAATAACAATAGACACAACATCCACCGTCAGCAGCACCGCAGCCCCAACCATGAACCTCGGACAGAAGATCCTATAAAGCATCAAATGCCTTCTCAAATGGCCCGCCCACATGGTCGTCGCAAGCTGCGTCGTCGCATAAAACAAAATGTGCGTCGCCACAGCTTTTGTCACGACGGACAAAACGCCCTTCTTCTGCGGCTTGACTTTCCAAAGCACGCACGCTGGGACAGCAATGGCGCACAGGATCTGGGCACCAAATGTATTCAGCAGAACAATGATGGGTGTCCAAGGGTAACGGATCTTGGCCAGGGGGATGAAGGCGGATTCCCACTGGATGCTAGACAAGGTAGCCTGGTGTCCTGTTTTGAAAAAGTGGAAGGAACCCAACAGACCCAAAACGACAGGGCCGATGGCGGATTGACGGAGGTTGTTAGTATCGATGATTTCGAAAAGCGAAAACAGCTGCCAAACCAGTATTCCGATTGCGCCAGCGCCCATTGGCTTTTGGAGCACAGTGATGGCGAGATACCAGATGGTGATCAATAGTGCGTATCGACTCCCGTGTACATTTGCGAAACCAAGAATGGTGACAGCTTCTTTGGGTTGACCGTTTTCATCGACGCCGCTGCCATCTTTATCAATGATGACGTTCAGGAGAGGTTTCGACCAATTGTAGATGGAGTAGCCAAACGCGAGAGCAATTGCTAGCACAATCTGTGCAATGAAGCGTTTCGTGATACCAATGATGTTTGACCAAGCGGGCGCCCACTCGCCGTCGTCAGCAGCATCGAGAGTCCAGTATGCGGCAGACAGCATCAAGCCGAAGCGCAATGCGAGGCCGATCCAGAGAGTGGCGTTGTGCTGATAGGATTTCGTGCCGTCGTAGTAGCTCTTGATGAATGTGGGGATGAGGATGGCAGCTGTGGCGGGGATGGCAAGTTGCCAGGGTGCGGAAGTTGTTGATAGGGCAGAGCCGTAGTATGTGGATTTGCAGTAGGGCATCTGTTCTTCTCGGCATAGGCGAGAGAAGCTGGCGATTCTAAGCAACACGGTGAAGAGGATGGAGTGGTAAGCACCAAGGGTTCGATCTGCGATTCTCCTCTGGCGGAAAGAAGAGATGAGTGCAAGGACTCCAAATGTAGTTAGGAAATGTAGGAGGATCTCATCTTCCCAGATAGTAAATGAGTTTGCTGCAAAGCCCCCGGAGAGGGCGAGAGTGAAGATGGCGCTCGTCCAGCCCCAGATATTGTTTGGCATTGGGGGCATCATACGGTAGCTCAGGGCGTAGAAAGTTGAGGCGCAGCCGATGATCCCGGTAAGGGCAGAGCAGAGGACAAGAATATGCGATCTGGAGTCTTCAGGCATGAAGATGGTAATAGGAAGGCCGACGATACCTCCAAGGACCAAGCCAATGGCGCCTCGGGTGAAGAAGACGGGGGTGACGTCTGCACGGTCCCCGTGAAGGATCCTGGCGTAAAGAGCGACTACAATCAGACTTGCGGCCAAGATCACGACACCACTGACCATCCTGGGAATGTCAAACCGAGCCCAAAGATCACGACAAAGACGGAGCGTGTCGCGCTGATAAGCACCGAAAGCCTCATATGCCTGGCGCATCTCGGCGCTATTGGTCTTGGACTTTCCTAGCGGGTTCCACGCGTCATTTGCGTTCTTCCACAGCGAAAGCGAAGAAGCCCTGGCGCTGTCTGCGATACCACGAACCTTGGCATACTCATGCTGGTAGTTGTGGATCTGCGCGGCTGTCAGACGGTTGACGGCCGCCAAGTTCTTGTAATCATCGCCGTTCTTGCCGATGAATGCTTCTTCGATGGGCTTTCCGAGGTTGTTGAAGGGTATCGGCAAGCCGAGGAGAAGCGACAGAGTAGGGACAAGATCGATCTGCCCAACTGGTCGGGTCTTTGCGTTAGAAGGAGGGGTGGTATAAGCAGAATCGCTGCGCCCAAACACACCCTTCTTCGAGTACATCCATAGCGCCGCCTGTATCTCGTCGTCCGACTCTCCTCCATGGTCGCCCTTTCCATCCATGCCGTGATCTCCCATAACAACTAGCAGTGTGTCGTCGTCAATCTCCTCAATCATGCGGCGAAAAACGTCGTCCATCTGGTTGAGCTTCGCAGTCATAGCAGGGTGATCGGGCCCATAGCGGTGTCCCGCATGGTCCACGCCCAGGTAGTGGCCGAAGATCACATCCCACTTGGTGGCATTCTCAGCCTTCAGAAGTGGGAAGATGTGCTCCGTGACGCCATTGTCAACAGTGTGTAGGTCCCAAACATTGAACGAATCGTATGCATGCGTGAGGTTTGGCTCAAAGTAGTTGGGGAAGAGAGCGTGCCATGTGTCGTCCCCAAGATGAACCATCCTCTTGCTTGCGTTCTTCATTTGTCCGACCAGATTGTCTTCCTCAATCTCCTGGCCAGCGAAGTTGCTGCCCACGTCGATGAAGGTGGGCAATGTGCCCGTTGTGAGCCCTTTCAGCCTCTGCATCGTGGCCGTCGGCGGGTCGGCGATAAAAGGTAGGAGGAAGGCATTCTGGGGCTGGTTCTTTGCCGTCTCGTAAAGTACCGGGAACGCATTGTGGAAATGGCGCGGAGCGACTGGGGGCGCTTGAGACGGGTTTTCGGCGGCGACGGCGAGGTCGATGGGCTCGAACTGCTCTGGAAAGGGGACAGTGAAATCGTATCGTAGCGCATCAACGATGATGACGACGGCTTTGTTGAACGTCTTGGGGTGCCAGCACCCCTTTTCAGCATCGCCCGCTGTGTACGCGTTGGCAGAGTCGATTGGGGGCAGGGCGCATTCTGACTTGTGGTCGAGGACCAATCGCGTAAGGAGGAAGCCGCTGGTGAAAAGGTAGATACCGAGGACGTGAAGAATTCTGGCCAAGTCAGCTTTACGCGTCTGTACGCGGAGCCGGAAGACGGGCTCTGATGAGAGAGCCTACAGTATAAAGGTAAAGAAGGCGATGATGATGCCATGCTGCGCTTTGAAGTGCACCTGTCCAACCTTCTTCGCTTTGTCGGGGTCGTGAACCTGTCTCCGGGGAGCTCGCACTGTCTCCCGTGGCTCTGGCGTATCGGCCGCAAACTTGACAGCTTTGCGTGCGCTGCTCTGGCCGGTGATGTCGGACAGCGGCGTAAAGACCTCGTTCTCCATGGCGGGCGGAGAAGGCGGACCAATTGGCTCTCAGTAGATGCCAATCAGATGTCTATTGGTATTCGGATGGCTTAGGGGGCCTCAAGGAGCGACAGAATCCATGGGGACAAAGTTGATGCGTGGTTTAAGCAAAAGTGAGGATGCGTTGCAAGCATCCACTGTGGATCTCCCATTTCGCCGAGCCGCCGATGTCATGCATCCGCCATCGAGGTACGCGCCGTAATTACGAGCGGTGCTTACGATCTGCTATCGATGGATACGAAGCTTGACATCATGTTCCAGACGCGACTTGGAAACTGCCCAAAGGTACATCGCGCACAGCATTCACTCGGTCTTGGGAAATTGAGCACACATTTCAGTCTTGACAAAGGATTGTATTGGCTCTCGTGCTGCTCTGCACAGTCGCTAGAGAGTGAGTTGGATATCATACATTAATGAATAAGAGTTATGTAAGAGGTATGAAGACCTCGTTGAAGAGATGGCCAGTCGTCAGAGTGGGTATACAGCAAAATGGCCAGTCAACTCCGAGAATATACATAAGTGGTGTGGCGCCCTGCCGGCTATTCCACAGCTTCGGCAGGGAACGGAGAAGCTGACAGTCAGCGCGGTATAGCCGTCATCAAGGTGTAAAGTCGGTCGTAGCCAAATGGCTGGGGGGTGCCCGAGGGGTGCTCGACCGGAAGTATCGGCGGTCTAACCGGGTTTTGACGTGTGGTGTCGTGAGGTTTATGAGTAGTATTTGTCGTCCTTCTCCTTCAGTCCGCCCATGCGATCCAGGTCGAGCGAGTCGAAGCGGTCCGATGCGTCTTGTTGGTATGGCGGGAGGTCCTCTTGCACAGGCTCGAGTCCAACGCTGTGGTCTCCAACGCGGACAACCACAACACGACCCGATTGTTGCTTGCCAGACTCGTCAATCTCGTCAGGGAAAGTGATGCGGATCTCGGGTACCGGGCTGGTAGGGCTGTCCATGAGGTTCTGCTTTTCCGAGTAGGTGATGACGGACTCGCGGCCCTTGTAGGGCATCGCAGTGATGGTCAGGCGGTTGATGTTTGATTGGCGCTTCTCGTAGATTGGGAGTTCTGGGTCTGTCTCGGCTTGTTTCCTGGCTCTGCGGATGCTGCGAAGGAACATGAGGCCTCCTACGCATAGCATGCCAACGAGAACCAGCATCATAAGGGTAACGAGGAGTGCGAGGTGGGTAGTGCTGAGGCTGCCATCCTCATTGCGCTTGCTAAGGCTGATGTTCATCATTATGATATTGGTGATATTGTGTGTCGTTAGGGCGTGTCGAGGGCGTGCAGATAACTCTGGGGCGTGTAGTAGTGATTAAGGAGTGTAATTGCTGTTTGCATGTTAGTTCCCATTGTGTAGCGAGCACGTTGCTTCTGTGTGGTGTTGTGGTTGTTGGTTCGCGGATGCTTGGCGCAGTGTGACGGACGGGGACGGGAAGTAGCGGATACGCACCTGTAGAGCACCGTCGTTTCGCAAGCGGATGGACAAGTATTGGTAACGAGAGACACAAGTTCGGAAAGAGCGTAAGGCGAGATACCGCTGAAAGAGTGAAGCGATAAGTCGACAGAGAAGAGAGAGTTGGAGGGAGGCGAGACCGTAGAGGAGGTGGGCAAGGAGGTCGAGGTATGAAGGGAAACCTACGTATTTTGATGGATGCGCAGGGAAGCCGCCTTGCAGTCACCAATGCAGGAACGATACAACCAGAGCGAATCAGCGATCGACACTAGACCGCTCAACTTTGTGCCTATCTAGTTTAGGAGAAGAAGCCGCTTGCGCTAAGCCGAGCCGGTGGAGCGCAATAAGATGACGGTAGGACGCTCATCCTCTCGATCTTATTTTTGGCTTTGTTGGCGCCAGTGATCTGCTCAACACTGCCGCACGAGACCACAACAGACAAAGCCGTTCGCGCGCGATGGTTCCCAAGACCGAGACAAAGAAAATATCGAGGGTGCTGCAAACAGACCAAAACAAACAACAGTCAAGAGTACTTAGTGCAGTGTGGAGAGCCTCGCAAAATGCAAGGGGCGGTAATAACGAATGACGGGGGGTGGGATTTAGCCAAAAGGTCGAGACTCGACGGTGTGGATCGTGAGTGGATCGTGAGCCGGCACGTACTCCTGATGCTTCGCTTGAGTGACAGCCCCAGAATATGTACTGTCTACGTCAAGATGCCAATCTGGAAGTCGTGTTAAGCTCAACCCGTGCGAGACACGCATTGTTTTGGACTGATTGTGACAACGGCGTGGAGAGAGCTGACAGCGAGGGCTGAGACGAACGTCTTGCCAGACTGTGGAGCGATAAAGGATGATGCCGGTCGATAGCACATACCACAGCAACGCGCGTAATGAACGATGGATTTGTGGACCGCTGTGCGCAGGGAGCGCCATGTGGTGATGGAACTCGAGCCTCCTCAGGCACGTCTCTCTTGCGTTCGACAAAGCCTTTAAGCAGCCCTTCATCTTCGCAGAGTTCCACAAGTTTGGCATAAGGCTTCCACTCGACCTGCAATGTCGCAGTCGTCAAGACGCGTTACAACGCCCAAGTAACTACGGCAAATTCGTCATGGTCTCACGGATGCACTCTGGCCGGTACTTGGCTACTCCACCGTCCCCGCCGTTAAACATCTCATCGCCAGGCCCTGTGTTTGAGCCTTCGGGACGTTTGATGCCTCTCGCTTGCCTGACGCCAAGTGACTCCTGAATCCTGGGGCCGTCGCTGGGCTGTCGCTGGCACTGTCGCAAATGGCCTTCTAGAAGCGCTAGGAGGTCGGTATTTGAGGTAAAATGCTGTCACCAGCTCACCATGTCACTCGGAGTTGCTTCATCGCCATGTTTGCGGCGGTTCGTCGGTGACTTGTCTTGCGTAACACCTCAACCATTCAGAGCGGTGTAGATGTGAAGCAGTTATGACAACCATGGCCAGAGCTAGCGGGTGAATAACTTTCCCAACATGCCTCACGTATCCGGCAGTCGCAGCCAGTTTGCTCTGCTTGTTAGAACGCCAGCGCAGCACAGCTACCACACACAGGATGCGCACAGAGTGGAGAGACGGGTGGCTCACTGGACGCCTCGCATCCGACTTGCAGCCTCGCAGCGCAAACCCGCAGCTAGGAGGCGTTATAATTGCAGGGAGTATTCTGAGCGAGAGCAATCCATGGATGATGCAGGTCACGAGCCTGAAAGGCTTTTCTGCGCCCATTGAGTGATGACTGAACCCACAGCGTGTGCGACCATGGTTTCCGTGAATCTTCTGCTGTGCCTCGAAGCAATCACGTTGGACACTTTTGAAGATGGATACAAGCTCCGGGCTGCATTGAGCTCGATAGTACTGCAGCTCGCTCCAAGTACGCAGAGAGGTCAATTGGCCATCATGGACAAGTTGGACACCATTGCCTAAAAGTCTTGTGCCGAGGGCAAACATGCAAAGGTGAAGGCGTAGCAGAGAGAGAGCTTGGACATGCCGGCAGGGTGGTGGTGAAACATGGCGGCCCTGTAGATAATGCCTCTGGCCTCCTATCCATGCCCGTCGTGTCTCAGGCTGCCATAACGACAGCTCGCATCACAGAGGATCGTCCGGATTCCGTTGCCGCATCGTCCCTGACTCGTGCTTGGCACACGCGAGCGCATTGCAGCCGGTGGTCACAGTGAGAGAAGAAAACGGCGACCACGTTTGTTCTTAGGGAGATCATATCTCGTCCCGTAATCGTCGATTTCATCTTTCCCACAAGCCTCGCCTGCACCAAGCACCCGAAGACATCTAGGCGACGCTTTCGGTACAACCTTGAGCCTTAGCGTGCCTTTCCCCAGCGGACGCCAAACTTAGTTGCCGATCCTATCTTCGCCAGGGCCCAGCAGTCGCATCTCCATCGCCAAAAAGACATCTTTCCAACCCACACAACTGGCGCAACCCTCGCCCGCTGAAGCTGCGCCCGGTCTCCTCGACGCCCGCTACCAAACTTGTGCTCCTCCCGCCTATCCACACGCACACCACAGCCCCCGAACCAGCGCAGATATATTTCCCCCCCTCGAGTCTATTCCTGCCCTGCTGCTCCACCGTCCCGCGCCCTTGCATCATCCCCGCCGCTGCATTTGGTCGTCGAACCCTTAATGCGAACCCCGCCTGGTGCGCGACATAATTGCTTCGAGATTAGCATGTACTGTGGCTAGAGACATTACCACATCTCGCTCCTACACCCAAACGCGACCACGGGCCTGCACTTCCCAATCCACACTCCTCACGCGGACCTCCGGTAGTACCTCTTTGTTCCAAGCCGCATTCGTGCGCACATTCTTCGTACATTATTTCCATTGTCCCCAACTATATCAGCTGTAATACATCGTCAGTATTCTGCCTCCCCCCGCACCTGCCCTGCCTGCGCTGACGCCTGAGCTTAGTCCCACCAAAGCGCACGCATAAGCCACCCCGCGCCGCAGCACCCACCGGTGTGCTATATTCTCCGCATACTAATAGCCTCACGCCCGACCTGTGTAAATGAACACCTCTCCTGCCGGCTCAAGTCGTAGCATGGCAGTCATGGCGGGCAATGTGAGTAGCGGCTTTTCTAGCCATACGGCATGGCGTGCTAACACATATGCTCCAGACTCGAGCGCGCGACTACTCCAGTGGAGCCTCGCTCAACAACAACGGCACCGACACTGAACTCTCACGCGCATCCCCATGGGGGAAGAACATCTGGAATGCCCCAATCGGCACCTTTCCGCTTGGCTCCAAAGGCCGAGACAACTCGCGCCCTCGAGGTATGTCGCCATCCACGACATAGCATGTCCCTGTAATACTGACACGCACACAGAGAACGGCGCCGCCATGGGCACCCCTGCCGATCATGTTGAGGGCAAGACTGGCTCTGGCTCCCTACTCACCAACTCGGAGACGGAATGGAGGTCTACCGCCCGGCCAGCTTGGGGAGAGACCCCATCTGGCAGCATACCTCATGCAAGAAGCTCCGGAGTGTCGCCGGCACGGAAGCGGTCTATCGCCCAAGCACAACCTGTCCAGCAGTATAGCGACAACTCCCCATCCGCCTTCTCGTCCTACACTACAAGAAACTCACTCGCGGGCCAAGGCTCGCAAGCAAAGCCGGTCAAGCCATTCCTTGACCCTACCATATCCAACTTCACATCGCGCCAGATCGAATCACTCAACACCGGCTTCACCAACTTTGGATTCGGCCAAGCAGATAATTCTCAGCGCCCCGATACTGGTGTCACCTCGTGGCCAGACACAGGCTCCGTCCACTCTCCGAACGACGACCGCCGCAGCGTAGCAAACTCGGATTACCTTGCGTCTTCGAGCGGAGCCCCCTCACAGAACGGAAGCTTGCCTCCATCCCGACATGGCGCCGAGCCAGCACCGTTCAGCCAGGCTCCGGATGCATTCTCCAGATTTACTCAGCCTTCCCGCCAAACATCGTCCTTCTCCATGGCAAGCGGTCGTGCCTTTAACGAGCGAAGCGGTTCAATACAAAGCGAGTCTTTCCACACTCTGGGAAGGCTGAACAGCGAACAAGACCAAGATGCGCGCATGGCACCAAACAGGTCCTTCAGTATCAACGCTTCCACCCCAGCACACACACCCGGACAAGACACCAACGATGCGCCTACAGGCTCATACACTCCAGATGGCTACTCCAGTGCCCAACTCAACGGCCAATATTCTCAGCTGCGATCCTACCAGCTCGACAACAGTCGAAGCGCGCCGAACGGCACTGGGGCTCGTCAAAGTCCTTTTTACTCCTCCATGAACACACCGCCTGTGTACGATCGTCTCAATCCGTACACCAGTGAGCAGATGCTCACCCACCCCAACAGTGTTACGCAGCTGCAGAACAAACTGGCCGGATTCCAGATGTCACAACAACGTAATTTCATCTCTCCGAGCCAACTTCATCAGCAGCAGTATCAAAACATCTTTCCCGCAGCTCAAGTCCAGAACCCGTACCAATACCAGCAGTATGGTCTACCCAACGGCTTTTCCCTATCCGCGATACCGCAACACATGAACATGACTCCAGCAGCACCAATCTTGTCTTACGGAGGGCCACCTAAAGGTCCTCGAGAGCAGCAGGTCGGCGATGGTCTCGGTGCCATGAGTCTTGAGTTGGCCAACTTCAAGAGAGAGCAGAAGCAGAGCAAGCGCTGGGAGCTTACCGACATCAAAGGTCACGTGGTCGAGTTTGCCGGAGACCAGCATGGCTCCCGTTTCATTCAGCAGAAGCTTGAATCAGCCAACAGCGAAGTCAAAGACAGCGTCTTCAGAGAGCTCGAAGAGGATGCGCTACAGCTGATGCAAGATGTTTTCGGCAACTACGTGATCCAGAAGTTCTTTGAGCACGGAGACCAGGTCCAGAAGAAGATCCTTGTCGGGAAAATGAAGGGTCATGTACTTGAGCTTGCGAATCAGATGTACGCGTGCCGAGTTGTACAAAAGGTAAGGTTCTCTTCTATGCGCCCCAAGTAAACACACTGACCGTAGTAGGCACTTGAGCATGCGCTCACTGAGCAACAAGCCGAGATGGTCAAGGAGCTCGAAAAGGATGTTCTCAAAACCGTCAAGGACCAGAACGGCAACCACGTCATTCAAAAGGTTATCGACCGGGTCCCGATGCAGTACATCCAGAGGATCGTCGAGGCTTTCAGGGGCAACGTCGGCGTGCTATCGGTCAACTCCTACGGATGCCGTGTTATCCAGCGACTACTTGAGAAGGTTCCGGAGCCACAACGAAGGTTCATCATGACCGAACTCCACGCTGAAGGACCCAAACTCATCACCGACCAATACGGCAACTACGTCACTCAGCATGTCATCGAGCACGGTTTGCCTGAGGATAGGGCTAAGATTGTCGCTCTGATCAAGGCACAGTTCCTCGCTTTCTCAAAACACAAGTTCGCCAGCAACGTTGTTGAGCAGTGCCTCAAGTGCAGCGACGACGCGCAACGCCGTGAACTCGTATCGGTCATCCTTGCGAAGAACGAGCGAGGCGAGTCAAACGTCATGAACCTTCTCAGGGATGGGTACGGTAACTACGTCATCCAGAAGATGCTGGACACCCTCAACCGAGATGACTACGAGGACTTTGTCCAAGCACTCAAGCCTGAGCTTGAGAAGGCCAAAAAGGTCATTCCTGGCAAGCAATGCGTCTCAGTAAGTGGTCTCGTGAAACTGAAGACATACTTGGAGAAACCCAACTAACGAAATCTTAGGTTGAGAAGAAGATGTTCCGTTACGATCGCATTGACTCGCCGACTATGCTTACACCAGCTCTCAGCAGTTCCGCTCAATCGCCACAGAGTAGCTCCCACCCCAGCACGAACAACTCCACCATTGACGAACCCGTACATAGCGCGCCTGTTAACGGCAAGCACAGCGCTGTCAACGGTATGGGTGGTGTCAGCATCGCAGATACTGCTTGATTGCGTAACACGTCCATCAGATTCTTTCCATGCATCGCACATAGGTCTCCTAATATCTGCCGCACGTTCTGTTCTATTCAGCCAACGCATCTTACTGTTTGCATGGCTCGGGCGGCACATCTGCATTCTATTGTTCATATACCATTACTTATTACTTCGCTTTCATCGTTACATATCACTACGATTCGCTTGTACGGCTATACGGATGACCCGCCTTTTCATACATCTTGTCAAACAAAAACAGGCTGGAGTCTTAATTGGAAGGTTGTGGGTTTTTTTGCTATCATTGGGTATTTGCCTAGGCATGGTATCGTTATTCATCATTGTATTACCTGGATTACCTCATGAGTGGCATGGCGTACATGGGGAAATCACTCGTTGGGATACCATGGGCACGGAAACAGGAAGAGCGTCACGTAAAAGATTGCGTAGATGGTCGGTGTATTGAATATCTATGAATACACGTTCGATATCTGACTTTTTGCTGTTTTTTTTTGTTTGTCTGTTTGTTCGAATGTGGCTTGAGGTGTATGTACCATGTGTGGATTTACGACTAGCAGCATAGGCGTCGGGTGTGGCTGTCGCCCGGCTGCTGCACCCGACCCGGCCCACGCCATGTTACCACTCCCGCCTAGCATACCCGTAGCTGATGCAGGGTGTACTGACTAGTCGATCATCTAGCTCCAAGGTTCTATCAAGAGGGCAGCTCTTTCTGTTTGCTTCTTTCATTCTTTTTTTCTTTGGTAGATCATGGAACTATCTGTTTTCTTTTCTTCTTTTTGTTTCACCATAAATGGATATTCGAGATATTTCAATGGTATGTTTCAAAAATTCGCATGCTAACGACGACCACGTGGTTCTTCTTCTTCTTCTCCTCCTCCTCCTCGGGATCACCTGCGAAAAACAAAAGTGGAGCGAGTACTGGAACAGATCAATTCTGAGAGTTCTTGTCTTTCGGTTCATGCGACGACCAGGAAGGGGTGGGAGGGTGGGTGTGTGGAGTGTTGAAAGACTTGCAAAATATTAGTTGATCGCCATGACTACCCTTTGGGCCCGACGGACTTATGTCAAAGTCGGCGCAAAGGCTGTCGTACCCGATTCCGCCAAAGACTACCATACCACGTTGGCTAACGACGATTCTAAAATCTTCAGGTGAGTCAGAACAACGCCTCAACGTTTTACTAACATGCAAAGAAGCGTTCACGCTAGGAAGTCATGGTTCTGGTCGTTTGCGTAGTTGCCACTTTCGAATTTCTATTGACACGTGAACGCAAAAGGAAGGCACAGATCAAGAACGTGTGACTTTTGAATAGAGATGGTGTGTCTACTAAGGCTACATACTCTTGCCACGCTCTTTCGCGCTACCCATTCACCAATTTTTGATATTGCCAAAGCCAACCATGAAGCCAAAGGGGCGCGTCATGCATAAGCTTTGAAGTCTTTTTCCTCCGATCTGAACAGGAGAGATGGGTATTTAACGTAGTCCGTAATGTTCTTCGCCGTCACTGGTATGGCCTGGGCCTGAGTGAGATGTCGGTGACGGAGCGGTATAGTCACTGTACCACGTACGTAGTAGTAGTTAGGCCAAGTGTGGCCGTGGAAGTCTTCTTCTATGTCTTCCGAGTCATGAGCAGCCGTAGGACTGATCGCAAAGACCTCGATTGATGAACCTCGTTCTACTAGGTACTGCATGACCTTGCTTGCTAGTCTGGAGTGGTGCCATGCATTTGAATTCGAATCTCCAACTTCATTGTTGTCGTTCACGGTGAGTAAGTAGGTAAGGCGTAAGCTGCGTAGCGACCGAAGCCGAGCTAGTATGTCCAGAGCTCTTGGAAGATCTCTTCCGTTGAATTTCGAGAATTTTAAGCTGAGGTCGACGACGCTGAGATCGATGGCAGCGGCATGGATACCAAGTTCCTCGATGTATGGGCATCCAGCAGCGAGTATCTCAAGTTCTCCAGCTGAGTAGTAACCACGATTGTTGAATAAGGTAAGATCTACTTGACGGTACAATGGATCTAAGTGGAGAAATCGTAGAGTCTGTCCATGTCGGCATACTTTATGCACGTCAACGTGTTGAGGATCTCGAGTCGCTACAAAGAGCGTCTCCAGACCTGAAAAGCACCCGATAAACTGGTTTAGAGACTCAACCAGCTCTTCTTCGTCCTCGGGATCTTGTGTTAGGTTGAATGACTTCAGGGCAGACTCGTTTGAGATTGTGTATTTGCTGGTTAGATACCGAAGTAAAACCGGGACACGATCGCAATGGATTATATCCAAAGTCTTGAGAGAAGGCAGATGGATAATGCCTCCAAGATGATCAACTCTGTCCAATAGTTTCAACTGGAATAGAGATAGGCGTCGAAGTCTTAGAGGTACGAAACCAACAGCGGGTGTCCTTATATCGAGAGGTACTTGACATGCCTCACTAGAATCACATCCCCACCCAGATCCAAGACTTAAGACTTCAAGAGCTGGTGTGTTCACGAGCCAAGCGCTATAGTCGTTATCATCCTTGCGGGATGCGATCTTCAGCTTTCGAAGCTTGTTCAGGCTATGCGCGAGGGAGCGAGGATTGGGAAAGCGTCGGCTGAGTTGAATGTATGAGTGTTGCCGGAATGTGAGCTCCTCGATTGAATGTTGAGAGCAGAGTAGCGACTCCCAAACTTCAGTATGCACGCCTATAAGCTCCACAGTTCTTAAAGTATCCCGAGTAATGCTCGATACTACCTGCATCACTTTTTCGAAGTTCTCGGGAGGAGTACGAATCTTCAAGTTCTTGACGTTGTCGAAAAGGCCATCAGGTAAAGACAAGACAAGGGCATCGAAGTCGCGATCTCTAGCTACGAGGGTAGACTCGAAACTTTTCCAGAGCACAGATGAGGTAGACTTTCGCCACTGTTTGTTGGCTAACCCAAGATTCTTGAGCGCTGGGATGGGCAACTACGTAGGCATTAGTGCCGCAAAGCTGACTGGTATCATGTATAACTTACCAATTCGCATACCTCAAGCCGCAACTCCTCTGACAATCTTCCAATGTAGTCTTGCGTATGCGGAGATGAGGTCATGGTAAGCTTCCTAGGTTTGCTTGAGATGTTGTGGTTCGAATGTGTTGCAACCAAAGTTGAGCTTGCACGGTTGATCGATGGGTCAATGAGAAGCAGAGCCGGTGTGAGTAAGACTTATATCCAATGGAGGTGCGCATTGGTTCCTGCCTTAACGTGAGTGTAGACCAAGTGAAGGCGATGTTAGGATATAAGCAATGGAAAATGTTTATTACGTTCTTTCACAAGGTACGCATGATCAACCGTGGTTTCGGACGAACTTGCGCTTGATGGTTGTACCACCAAAAACGCCAGGCAACAAGCGACAACGTGACGAAATGGATACTCATTCACAAGCAACACAGCTACTCGTTCTTGCAATGGATCGGTTTCTTCGTTGTAATAGTAAAGGAAGCTGGTTCAAATGACTGATATGGTTGCAGTGGGGCCACGGAGAAGGATGACTAACGGACCGCGTTTATGGGTGAAGTGTGGTGATCAGCCGCGCTGCGTCGTCTATTTCACACGAATACATGCGTTGTGAAACTTCGTGTTATGCTTACAAGATCGCAGATCGTACACTTGAGCTCAGGCGGCAGAGCTACCCGAGGATCGAGTCTGGAAGGCATCGACATTGCAGCGGCTAAACGCACTTCTTCGCTGGATGATTAAAACAGCCCTAATTTAGGAGTTTATATCAGGGTCAGTTTCCAGCTAGTGGTCCAGTCCGAGGTGAGAAAGTAGTTATGTGCTCGCAGACGGGGTCTACCGTGTACTGCCCCATGATCGCGGAGCATTGACCAGAGGTTCAGTGCCTAGATAAATTCGCGCATTGGCTGTTGACACTTGCGCAGGCAGCAGAAAGCGTTTTTGTATAGTGAAATTTGCTGCACTAGCAGCGCGATCCGAGGTCTTTTTGTCGAAGGTGCTGTTCAGCGCGGTGGGTTGGAGACGCCCATTCGAGTTTTTAGTAACGAGAGAATTATGTACTACCATCTCTATATTCGATATATGCCCTGATCTGTGTGTAAAAAATCTGGTTTCTGCGTAGTCCTGATATATAGCAGAAAGGAGAATAAATGGATGCGATAGTGCTTGGAAAGAGGTTGGAAAGCGCGACGCGTGTGATATTCACGCGTCGCTAGCGGCGAACAATCGCGCGCAAACGTCACCCACCCTTGTTCACGGCTGCTACATTCGTCGATACCGGCGTCGAATGAGACCTCCTCGTGATAATTGCGTATGACTTCTCTAGCTCTAGCATCTTCACGTGTCGAACATGGTTGAACTTTGGCATCTCAAGCCACGATCATTCGATGTAAATTACATCTAAAACTACGTTGATACTGCATGCATGCAAGTATGCGCAGCTGGAATGATGACTAGTCCGCCCAGCCGACGAGTTTGGCAGAGGGGACAGGGGGCTCGACATTCGCCGCGTACTTGCCGCCAAAGTTACCCGCTGGAGCGTAATTACAGACGGTATACTTGTTCATGGTCGAACCCTGTCCGTTGACGATCATAGCCGTACCTAGAGATCGGTGTATGAGGTCAGTAATTATTTCACACGCGATTCATACAAACATTACTCACCGCAGTCAAGTGAGACGCATCCGACCTTCGTAGTTTCCTTCCAAACCAGCTGTGTGAGGTGACCGACTTGCTCGAAAACTTCGTGGGGAAGGTTGTTCTTGCCGAACCAAGGCTTCATTGGATCAAGTTCGCCATGATACCAGCTCTCCGAGATGCCTGCAGTGGCGTTGAAGGCATCTCCAGACACAACAAACAGGTTTTGGCCTTGGCCTGCGCCTTTGGGGATGTAGTGCTCGAAGTTACACCTACTAGCAGCGATACGAGCATTGGCTTCACAGTCGGTGTCCCAGATCAGGGGATCAGCGTTGTGATTTGCACGGGCAGCATTGTGATGGAACAGCACCGCAGCTTGATAATCGGGTCCGGACGAGAGGTAGGCCTGATCGATGCCCGAGGGATGGGGAGTCCAGGACAGCGAGGGCTCTGGCACGGGGGCAGGTTCGGGCTCCGGCTCGGGCGTCGGAATGGCCATGCTAGGAGGGATAGAAGAGGAAACTGAAGACGTAGACGTGGGTGGAGCATAGCTTCTAGTGAGAGTGACCACGACGGTCTGGATGACTATCTTGGTCTCAATGATCATGTTTGGCTGCCTTCCGTGCAGCTGAGGCCGTGCAAGGACGCCGGCAACCAGAGATGCGGCGAAAAGACTTGAGTAACGCATTTCCGATCAGATCAAAAAGGTCGGATATGTATTACTAGCAAGTGGTAAGGAGAGCAGATGACCTGAAGAAGAGATTGGACCGAGAAGGAAGAAGTGAGTGTAGTTGAGTGAAAAGCAAAAAGAGTGTTTCCTGTCAGACAGGCTGCTCAGAGATTAGATGAAGAGAGCGACAAATGAAGGAATTTGGGGTGAGAGAACAGAGTGGTGGTGGAGGGGAGTAAGCTGGTGATTGTTTATCAACTCCAGATTAGGCAAACGCAGCTAGTGCGAGGCGAGAGCGACTGCCACGAGGTGAGATACAATGCAAAGGCAGCTGCTATCACTGCCATCGCGATAGTCTTCCAATAGCAGAGACGATACCTGCAAAGGTGATTCAATTGTGCTCACCGTCCATGAGGCAATCACAAGTAGGTCGAGTGCCGCTTCGTGTTGAGAGTCGAGTCCAGGCAGTAACGAGTGCCATGCTTTCTCTCTAGTGTTTCATCAGTCAACAGGCTCTCACACTTGAGCCTATTGTTGTCCACAGACCCAACATGGAATACTTACTAGCAGCACGAGTTGAGGCACAAGTTATACGCCCTCGGCTGCCGGCCGGATAGATGAACTCTCCGTTTGTAGAAGTCGAAGAGGGAAGGTATCGTTAGAAAACTTTGGAATGAGTGAGGGATCTTTGCCATTCGCGATAAGGCAGGTACGACATTTCAGAGCGCCTGGCAGGAACCACCATCCTTCCCCGGTTGCTAGATTCACGCAGCCACACATATTTGCTATCAGACCTCATAGCCATCTGGTGTCTGGTGACTCCGTATTCTTCGCCAGCTCTGTCGCCGCTTCGCAATGTCTCTTGCAAAAACTTATCTTCATCTACATCACCCCCGACCGAATCATGCGCCAGCCATAGGAGCCTATTGAATAGGCCATTGGAGATTATTTATCCATCACGCCCATGATTGAAGTGTAAGCCTTGCTCAGTGATGTGGATTCCCTACCTTAATTAAGTGCCATCTCCCATCCAAAGTCCACTTCGTTTTGGTATATATATTCGCGGTACCAAGACGCCCAATTGCAATCGTGCGACATTGCGTCTCGATTCGAGTAGCATATATGTAAGGGCACATTATGCCACATCGGTGTCTCCTTGGGAATGTACTGGATTTGCTGTCTCAAGCGGATGTAGCCATCTCATGTTTGCAGATCGTCTCTAACGGGTCATGGTATCGTGGTGATCGCGACTGGCAAACTTCTGCAAGGGGCCTCGCTACTAGAAAAAACTGCAGATGTGATCATCGAGAAATGGCGTACCATGCACGTCATGATATAGCGCCCTACGTTGGTGTGATGCATACTCTGCAAAATCGATGCAGGTCAGAAGGATGCAGATTGCCTCGAACCAAAGCCCCGCGCCGTTCCCCAGCCACTTAGGGTTCTGGAGATTAAGCTAGCTGACCGGGATGTTGATCACCCGGGGATGTTGATCACTCACAAATCTCAGCACTCCCACACAAAACACGTGTTATCTCTCCACGTACTCAACCAAAATGGGCGACCGTGAAGCAGCT
>NW_026260703.1:0-605 GCF_024291825.1 Alternaria postmessia
ATTAGGTGTGAAGAAGAAGCTATCGACTAGCTTTCACCCTGAAACAGATGGCCAGACGGAAAGAACGAACCAAACACTGGAACAGTATCTGAGGATGTACGCCAATAAGCTGCAAGACAACTGGGTTGAACTCTTGCCGACGGCACAATTGGCCTACAACAGTACTAAGTCTGCAACGACGAAGTACTCACCGCACTACGCGAACTACGGATATGAGCCGACTGCTCACAGGGATCCAAAAGATATCGAGAGCATAGCAGTGGGTGCAGACGATAAAGCCCGCTTGATGCGAAAGCTACACGAAGAATTGAGCAAGAACATAGCTCACAGGAACCTCACATCGGCTAGAGCAGCGAATAAGCAAAGGATTGAGGGACCAACCTTTAAGAAGGGGGACAAAGTTTTCCTGTCACGACAGAACTTAAAAACTAAACGACCAAGCAAGAAACTGGATAACCTCCGAGTAGGACCTTTCGAAATCCTAGAGGAAATAGGCACAGTAAACTACAAACTCCAACTGCCACCAGGCATGCGCGTCCACCCTGTCTTTCACAAAAAACTCCTGGAAAGAGCACCTCCAGATGCCGAGCTAGCAACGGACATAG
>NW_026260704.1:0-601 GCF_024291825.1 Alternaria postmessia
GCTCGGACTCCCGGGCAATCCGCAAGACCATTACTGTTCACCCTCTTTAACGTTAGGGATATCGGTTCTTCCGCGTGACGCTGTTCAACCTTCGGAAGTCGACACATAGTCGCCATTTCCCGTTAGGCTTCTTTACGAACAAGATGGGTGAGGCCATCGGGCCTGATCCCGGTCGGATGAATCCCTTCTTCAGATTCTTCTGAATGTAGTCCCGCAGCTCGGCATCGTGCTCGGGCGCTATTGGGTACATTGGTCCTGGGCTAAGCTTTGCCCCTTCATCTAGGATGATCTCGTGATCCCAATCCTGATGGTCCGCCAAATCCGTGGCTTCGTTTTCCTCGAAGAGTTCCTTGAACTCGTCGGTCTGATACTCTCTTGGTATCTCCAGTGGTAAGGGTCCTTCCTTCGTGGTCGCGACTCGTCTTATCCAGATGACTCCTACTTTCTGAGGGTCCTTCTCATAGATTCTCCTGATCTTATGAGGCGAGATCTTGTCGAATCTCCCATCCTGGGGTGAGCTCTGATTCGTCGGGCGTGTCTCTCTACGTACTCCAGCAACCTTGTGCACAGGTTCTCTTCTGAGTATCGTCTTCATTCGCCA
>NW_026260705.1:0-601 GCF_024291825.1 Alternaria postmessia
GGGCTAATCGCCAAATCCTGTTGAAAGGGTGCAGAGTCTACAAGCCCGGCAGCAGAAGAGGAGACGGGTGCCTGGTACGAGATGCTATCTGGCGCTGATGAAGGGCCAGATTGGAGGATATATTCTGGTATGCGTTGCAGGAGTTCCTGATCGCAAGCTGAACGGCCTTGGTAAGGCAATGACGGTTGTCGTGGACCCGATGTGGGGACTCCAGGATTACTGAGTTTCCAGCGAGGTTCTCGCTCGTCTGACCAAGCATCACTGTTGGGCGGCGACTGGACATGCTCAAAGACTGGTAAGTTGACTGCGGAGCATGTTGGCATATCCGCGTAAGATGGCGTGCAAACGCCTTCGGTATGGCCGATCGATGAGCATGTGGATAGTGGGCTACCATAAGGCGGCCCCTCAAGCATCCACGGATGGAAAGCGTCGGTTGGGATATTCAAAAGCAGTGTAGACGACGACTCGCAGTCATAGTGCTCCAGATATCCGGTGACTGAACCGTGATCAGTCTCCCAGGAAACAGGCCCATACGAGCCCCACACGGCATGGGCCTGCGTTGCAGAGTGGTTGGTCACATGTTGGTTTGTGTTAGAGGCCA
>NW_026260706.1:0-596 GCF_024291825.1 Alternaria postmessia
TGTGGTACTCAGCTTTCATCACCCAGGACCTACTTTCCTTGTTGCAGACGAAGGTCAGAAATCTATTACACGATGACAGTACCCACACTGTCGAAGTGATGCACGACGGAGGAGTCAAAAAGACGTGGATATTTCACCGAGACAAGGCTTTGAGTGTCACCCTCCAGGCAGATCAGTGGCTGAGAATGGATGCCTTTCTCGAAGTTCCTGCTGGACTCACTAAGGAATCTGCTGAACAGCTGCGAGCAGCCGTGGTCATGGCTCCCGAGAGAGCCGACTACAGAGACAGATGGTACTTCAAAGACGCATGTCCATCTATGCGTCTTGCAAAGCAGCAGTTTAGGGAAGACGGCTTACTGCTACCTTTTGGTCACTCGCGTGTCGAGTTTAATGTGCCAAATCCGTAAGGCACGTCGTTGATTTCTAAGATGTCCACTAACTATACGCAGGACCATGTTTCAATCACCGGACTGCTGGCCATTTGACGATAAATCAGACCCAATGGCCGGATGGAACATTCTAGAAGTCTATAAAACACCATGGGTGGCTTCCGAAGATGCGTATGGAAAACTGTTTGCATATCTGCGCAGAGAATT
>NW_026260707.1:0-595 GCF_024291825.1 Alternaria postmessia
GTGCCAGGTCATTCATTGCTGATAATCTCCGATGCTTCATCGCGGGGCCAATTTGTCGACCGCCAATAGCGCTTGAGAGCCCTCACCGGACCTTCTTGAAACACAGCAAATCTGGTCGACTCTGGTTGAGCAACAAGTCCAACGCTCCCACGCAGATTTGCTACAGTGACATGAGAACCGGCGACTTGGGCTTGCAGTTGGCGACGCTACCTCCATGCGACTAATCATAGTGTACTGGTAATGCATCATCTGGACTCATCACGGCCACCAAAGCGACATGTCTAGGCAGCTAGCGGCACACGTCGAGAAGTCTCCGAAGCATATTTTGCGTTTCACAGGAGTTCCCACCGCCCTCGATGCTCGCAATGTCACCTAGAAGCCACGGGGTAGCGCTGAAGTACCGTTCTGTCAAGAAACGCTTCAGACGTATGATGGTAATGGCTTCGAAATAATGCAGTACACAAATAGCATGTTCTGAGTTTCTCCTACTCAATCCCTCACAAGGACCATCCAAGCTGGAAAGAGGGCCCGCTCCTGATTCCGCGGCCATCATGATCTTCGCGCCCGTCTCGCAACCGAAATGAGACTTGCAGGC
>NW_026260708.1:0-591 GCF_024291825.1 Alternaria postmessia
GATGGCACGTCACGTGATCCCAGGCCCCGCCTTGGATCAGCGACCTTCCATCGCGGCTATCCCGATGGTCTTCCTTCCTGCGGCCTGCATAACAAAAGGAAGCAACTCCTTGTTACCTTGTAACATAAACACTACATTCTCACTCTAACATTCAACAGGACGCCCCCGTTAAAACAACAACAACAACAAATAGCACCCGCTAAGACAACACCTATTCGCTGCTTAGCTAGCAGGTAGCCGGTAACACTACATATAAACTAACACTATCGCGGCGTAGCAAACAACTAATCTCCTCCTGTACGTTAGACTAGGTCAGGACAGCCGCTAAGACAACTATAGCGTTGCTCACAACATAACCCTATTTTCAACAGCCGTGCTTCTGTGCAAGCTAGTAGAAATTCCTAGTTAGCATTTCCTAACCAATATGATACGACGGGACAGCCCTTCCCCGCGCTAGAACCCGCTTATTATAGTTCTCATAAAAGTGCGACCCCCCTGTATATGGTTAGCGTTACCCGCGCGAACATCAACCCCACCCAAATTAGTATACAAGCCTATACAATCAAGGGACTCACGCACTCTATCTGCGCT
>NW_026260709.1:0-588 GCF_024291825.1 Alternaria postmessia
GAACGTCCTGCGGCAGAGCAAGGCGGCCCAAAAAGCGTACCTTGCGGCTGTCTGTGCGATGGACGTTTCTTTGGCATTTCTGACATCGGCTCGGAGACGCGTGATCCAAGCCAGGGTAATGCGACGCACCTGCGCCAAGAGATCATCAACTCGCAGCATAGGGGTTGCCGTGTCGTACAGACGCAAACTCAATGTGATCACGATCTCCATGCAGTGAACCTCGCGCCAATTTGAAGCGATGTCACCAAGGCGTTTCTCTACTTGAGCGGCTAGACATCTGCAGAACGATGCGTCCTTGAATACCGCGTGGATTGTGCCAAGTGTATCGCCTTCACTCTTCGATGGCCCAGCTTGAGTGGCCAGGTGATTGAACATGTGCATTGTGCTCTCGTTGCTGAAGTTCACATTCGATGCGCCTAGTTCGACCAACATCGTCAACCATCGACGATGATTGCCTGAGCGCAGTCGCTGAAAAGCCGTGAACTCATGTACCGATAAGCTAGACGGACATCGCGTCTCCGATGCGACGGTTTCATAGGAAGACGGCCCAGTCGCCGCCGTGGGAGGATGCGGCAAACTTGGTAACAC
>NW_026260710.1:0-588 GCF_024291825.1 Alternaria postmessia
GAACGTCCTGCGGCAGAGCAAGGCGGCCCAAAAAGCGTACCTTGCGGCTGTCTGTGCGATGGACGTTTCTTTGGCATTTCTGACATCGGCTCGGAGACGCGTGATCCAAGCCAGGGTAATGCGACGCGCCTGCGCCAAGAAATCATCAACTCGCAGCATAGGGGTTGCCGTGTCGTACAGACGCAAACTCAATGTGATCATGATCTCCATGCAGTGAACCTCGCGCCAATTTGAAGCGATGTCACCAAGGCGTTTCTCTACTTGAGCGGCTAGACATCTGCAGAACGATGCGTCCTTGAATACCGCGTGGATTGCGCCAAGTGTATCGCCTTCACTCTTCGATGGCCCAGCTTGAGTGGCCAGGTGATTGAACATGTGCATTGTGCTCTCGTTGCTAAAGTTCACATTCGATGCGCCTAGTTCGACCAACATCGTCAACCATCGACGATGATTGCCTGAGAGCAGTCGCTGAAAAGCCGTGAACTCATGTACCGATAAGCTAGACGGACATCGCGTCTCCGATGCGACGGTTTCATAGGAAGACGGCCCAGTCGCCGCCGTGGGAGGATGCGGCAAACTTGGTAACAC
>NW_026260711.1:0-583 GCF_024291825.1 Alternaria postmessia
GTAGGCAAGTCCGGTGTGGTAACTTGCGCCGCTACGGTTCAAGGGTCGCATGCCACAGGCGTTCATCTCCGCTCGACCAGATGGCGCAATGTGCACGACTCGTCTTGAACGATGCCGTAGGCACAGGGCTTTGCCCAAGGAACGCCATAGCTACCGGTCTAGTCCCAAGCTTGCCTGAGAAACGCCGAGCTTGCCTCAGTCTTTGGGAAATTGCACTGTCACACCAAAGACCCACCGATCTACAACATTGTGTTTCCTGCCTGTCGCCTTTGCGTAAAGCCAGTCTGCCGCATTGTTACAGATATCACAAAGGACTTTCTCCTTGACGAGGGATGGCGAGGTTGAAGGCCAACCACGGCCCGTCGGAAGACGATGATCACCGCGGAGTGCGGGGATCACGTGACGGGATTGGCATCCCGCCGAGATTGGTCCTCCGTGAGGCCGGTGGGTCCAGGGAGGCTACACTCCTCCTGCACCTCCCTCTTGGATAAGTCCAGGGAGGATAGGTATAGATCGCAGTGGGTATAAAGGATGGACGGCTTTCATTATTACCCTCGTTGTGGTCAACTCAAATAGTTCATCT
>NW_026260712.1:0-582 GCF_024291825.1 Alternaria postmessia
TAACGAGCCACCCCACCATTCCAACATTGCGCGTCGCCCCATCCTCAACGCGTCACAACTCAACAACCATGATTGCAATCCAAGAAGCGATCAAATGCAATGAATAGCGTGAGGCTGGAGATAATTTTTCGTATCGCCAAGTTGCCAAAAAATCCAGGGTTGATCGAACAACGCTGTCGCGGCGGCACAAGGGTTTGCAGGTCTCCCATGAGGCCAGAACACAAGATCAACAACGACTCAACCCACAACAAGAGGATGAGGTTGTCAGTTACATAGAGAGGACTACAAGAGACGGCGTACCGCCTACACGAGGTATTTTGAAAATTTTTCGGAAGCACTGTCGCGCAGCAAGAGGTCTCCGATAGCTAGGTTGACCAGTTTCGCCATCGCCATCCCAACGAGCTCACCACCAAATAGGACACCGGTATTGATCGCGAGCGTCACTTGGCCGACACCAAGCATAAGTACGAGTTGTACTTCAACTTGCTGTACTCCAAGATGGAAGAATACGGCATTGACGAGCGCAATACGTACAACATGGATGAGAAAGGCTTCTACGTCGGCATCGCCCACCGCAGGAAA